>NC_034183.2:53216209-53367762 GCF_002021735.2 Oncorhynchus kisutch
GTGGCATGGCCTTTCCAAAGCGGAAGCTGTAAGGATACCATCAGTGATCAGTGAATATTCCTCATTTGATACATTAGGTCATTATGTTGTCACCTAAGAGACATATTCTTGATGAAACTGGGATTGTTGATTCAGACCATTCTCCCAAATGTTTCAGAATATCCTTCCAGAAAGGTAGCTATGCATTCCTATATAGCTTGTAAGAATGTCCCTGTGTCAAATTGACATTTCCAGCACAGATTATTGTCCATAAAACCCATTTTATGAAGCCTTGTTGGAGTCCAAAAGAACCTTTCTAGTATCTTGTATTGAGTGACCTTCCCCCTGGCTTCCCTTATGTTCCTCCCCGAGTTAGACAAAAATATTTAACCAGGTATCATTGTGAATTTCACATGATGTCCAGCTACTTTTGAAAAGCCATGGAGTTAAGAAATGTACAGGCAATCCCCCATTACAGTTTCGGCCTTAGGTCCTCCTCTCATGACTGAGAATCTGTAGCATGTTGTAAGTGTTAATTGCGTGCATGATTTTTCATCTGCATTTACTTTGGGAGTCTATGGTATACCGTTTTGGCCTACCCAAATGACGCACCAGTCGATCGCTTATGTAATGTGCTCTTGACGACTCAAGTGTTGTCTTTGTCACGGTAAACAATTAGTAGGTTTCTCGCGCTTCCCGCCTCATCAAAATGTGCTACCCTATAAAATACTGGACAGGACAACGATATTTTTAGAAGACAAATAGCCTGTGGTTCCAACCGAATAAACTGTGTTACCGTCTGGATAAAATACAGGTAGGTCTAGGCTGGACTATGTTAAAGGTTTTTGCGCACCGGTTGTTTGTTTTTTGCTACCTGAATGAGTTTGGTCTCTCAGAATTGTCCGACGACTCTTTTCATGTGGATGCCCTCAGTGCCCCGACAGGAGGAATATGCGGAGCCGGCCATTTCAACACAGTCCTTGCAACCTAATGTGCCAGTGCCACCCAGAAGACTAACACCCCATCCCTGTCCCTCAGTGTCCAAACTTTGCCCTCCCTAGACTACGGAGGTCCCAACGGGTTGTCAACCTAAATTCAGGGTCAGTCTCTCATTCCCCCAGGACGAAGACGCGCAGCACCCTCCGCTGGACTGGTGTTGGTAAACGAGACCAGACCTACTGAGAAGACACCCCGGTATAAGCGAAGGAGACGGAACAGGACCAGGGTGAGTCCTTCTCCGCTCTCATATGTAAGCAAAACTGTAGCATGTATCTTCTCTTTTCTCAGTAGGCTAACATATTTAATTTGGCTACTTCAATATTTGAACTATATGAGCCTAATATTCAGATAGTGATAATTTTGTTTTTGTCTAACCCCTTGCTATCTCTTCCACAGGGTAGACCTACAGCACATTCAAGGCAAGGACAGAGACAGTCCAGCTCACCTGCCGCTCCTGAGGCTCCACAGTCACAGTCAGTGGACACGAATGGACATTAACCTACTTTGAGTAACGACCCAGCTCCAGGCCAACACTGTGCTGCAACTAGCCTGGCATATCCAACACCTTATTCTGTCAGTGGACAACAGAACAACACATTGAGCGAACTCCTAGTAATCAGGACTGAAATGGTGGAGATATCTCCATTTAAAGCAATTGAAATGTTTGCTTGTTAGCAATACTTTACTCTACACTACATGATTAATCATATCAAGTATTCCATAAAATCCGATTTTGTGTATTAATGTGTGTGTGTGGGGTGGGGTGAAAAACATTTTCTGGGGACTGTAATTTTTCCTGATCTGGTATGAAACTAGGTAAAACTCCGGACCTAATTTGGTATGACATGATTCATCTGTTGTAAAAAATAAATAAATAAAGGTTTAATATAAGCTTACGGGAGCCGTTTTTCTAATCAGGTTACATGTTTTTTTTTTATCCTGGAAAAACCCCTGGCCTTGGGGAAGATAAAAACCCATTCATATGAATTACAATACCAGTCAAAAGTTGACACACCTACATCAAAACTGTGAAATAACCCATATGGAATCATGTAGTAACCAAAAAAGTGTTAAACAAATCAAAATATATTTGAGATTCTTCAAGCAGCCACTCTTTGCCTTGATGACAGCTTTGCATACTCTTGGCATTCTCTCAACCAGCTTAATCTGGAATGCTTTTCCAACAGTCTTGAATAAGTTCCCACATATGCTGAGCTCTTGTTGGCTGCTTTTCCTTTCACTCTGTGGTCCAACTCATCCCAAACCATCTCAATTGGGTTGGGGTTGGGTGATTGTGGAGGCCAGGTCATCTAATGCAGCACTTCATCACTCTCCTTGGTCAAATAGCCCTTACACAGCCTAGAGGTGTGTTGGGTCACTGTCCTGTGGAAAAACAAATGATAGTCCCACTAACAGCAAACCAGATGGACCACAGAGTGAAGGAAAAGCAGCCAACAAGAGCTCAGCATATGTGGGAACTCCTATAATCCATCCAATTTTTTGGGGGGGGAAACTCATTCTGATTGGCTGGGCCTGGCTGCCAAGTGGTTGGGTTTATGCCTTCCAAGACCCACCCATGGCTGCACCCCTGCCCATTCATGTGAATTTATCTTGATTCACTAATGTCCTTACATGAACTGTAACTCAGTAAAATCTTTGAAATTATTGCGTTTATATTTTTGTTCAGTATAAACCAAATTTGATCCCATTCACATTCTTCCCCCCCAAAAATGGCTATAAAAGCACAACGTTACTGCTTCGTTTACCCTGGCCAGAGGGACAGCTCGTGTTAGTAGCCTAAAGTTGATCAGACTGAAAAAAATGGTCTCGTTTCCATCCAATAAAACATGTCAGGTCACTAATGGTGCTACATTTATTTATGATTTTTTTGTTCATCGCCTTTCTAAATAAAAACCCGGAGGAAAGTAGAGAGATTTGTGGCCGGACCGCGCGAACTGCAATTTATGTCTGATTGACCAAGGTAAGCAGAGGCTGCAGCAGCACTCAACGTTTAGTACTGAAATAGTGCAGGAGTTGTCAAATCGTAAAAATAAAAATAAAAAACTTTTGCCCTCCTTTTAAAACATTTGCGTCATTTGATTTTATTAAGACTTAATCAATAGTGCTACACCTGATTGAAAAGTCCTGTGGCAAATTCTGCCTTGCCACGTCTTCCAGTGACCCTGTGTCTGTGTGAGAAAGCGTTTGAGAGAAAGATGATTCAATGTGCCACCTAGTGGCCATTCTGAATTATATCAAGCAAAATAAACTGAGTATACAAAACACTAAGAACACCTGCTCTTTCCATTTTATAGACTGACCAGATGAATCCAGGTGAAAGCTATGATCCCTTACTGACATGAGTTGTTAAATCCACTTAAATCAGTGTAGATGAAGGGGAAACTGGTTAAATTATTTTTAAGCTTTGAGACAATTCAGACATGGATTTTGTATTTGTGCCAGAGGCTGAATGGGAAAGACAAAAGATTTAAGTGCCTTTAATAGGGTATGGTAGTAAGTGCCAGGCACACTGGTGTGAGACAAGAACTGCAATGCTGCTGGGTTTCACACACTCAAGTCTCCCATATGTATCAAGAATGGTATCCCACCCAAAGGACATCCACCCAACTTGACAACTGTGAGAAGCATTGTCGAAAGTCTACTTGGGCCAGCATCCCTGTCAAATGCTTTCGACACCAGGTGGAGTCCATGCCCTGAAAAATTGTGGCGGTTCTGAGGGCAAAATGGCAACAATTCAATATTAGGAAAGTGTTCCTAGTGTTTGGTATACTCTGTGTACATGATAAGAGAATAAATCACATCACTTTAAAAACTTTCTGGTCGCATGATTTCCTTTAATAAATTGAACCGAGAAAACACATATTACAAAATATCATCTTTTACAGTCACATGGTCACATGAAACCCAAAGCCAGATCTCTTCCCAATTTCTCCCTTCCCAAAACAAAACAAAGGAAACACAGCCATGGACCATCGTTTTAACATGTAACTTTGTCTTTAAAGTAGAAAATAATCACACAAAACGTATTTGCTGCACAGTTAGGCAGGGAGGCAAGAGATAACACAAGGCTATCAGAGATCATCAGGGAAAGCTTTGGAGAGGTGTGTGTGTGTGTGTAAGTCTATAGGTGTCCAGTCACTATGGGTTGGGTGACCGTGCTAGCTGTGAACAGAGGGTCAATGAAAGACTAGTGAGTATAGTAGAGCAGTTAATGACAGTGTCAGAGTTGGTGTTTTCTGCCAGTGTGCAGCAGAGGAAGTATGAGGGTTAAGAGAGGCACACGAATCTGTTATTAGAGAGCGCGAGCGATCGAGAATGAACATGTTCATTTCTACATGGGAATGCTAACTGAGGCTGACATACATAGAAACAACAGGAGGAGATAGGACTGAGACCCAAATACCTTATTTTACAGTACCTTTGACCAAGGACACACAAGGTATGCTAATTTATTTTGAGCCATGCCTTCTCTTGTTAATGTGCCTTCTAGAACAGAAGAAACAACTCAACTCTTCCGTGTGGGCAAAGATCATTCAGGGGTTGCTAAGGACACAAAGGAGGCACGAGGTTGAACGTCAGGAGCCAGCTAGCATGATGAGACTCGCTCGCAGTCCCAGTGTTTCACATCTGTACCCCCCAGTTAACCACCTCTACATTTCAGACTTGTTCTTTGTTCCACCAGGGTGTCATACGTAGCAGACACCAACCCCCACCCATTCAACCGCAGATGAAAAGGAGTGAGGACACCAGACTCCAAAACCCACTGATAGCCTCGTCGTTAGAGGGCACTGCAGTAGACATAACAATCATTTGAGTTGCAAATTAAACAAAAGAAAAATCACAGCTGATCACATTCCATGTGTGGAACCAACTTCTTCAGCAAGTCAGGAGGTCCAGGAGGGGCAGTGTTAGTGATTTAAGGGTGTGGAACTTTGTCCCACCCCCAGGTCTAGAAACCTCACCAAGGCCCAACCCCAGTCTGTCTGTCTGTCTAGAGTGGGGCTTAGTTTGTCCTTTAGCCAAACCAACACTGGCCATCTTCACAATAACATCCTCCAAATATCCAGACCCAAAGACCTGCTCTTTTCTCCAGACTAACAATCTCACAGCCAATCTACCTCACATCTTCCAATATACACAACCTGCTCAGGTGAGCTGCTCTTCTGTTCCCACCTAGAGAGATTGGTGTATAGTATCATCATTATCAGTACTGTAGGAGTCCCTGGCTCCTGTCCCTGTAGGTCGGCCCACTCTACCCCAGGTCTCTAAACAGGCCCACCCAGGATCAGCGAGCGGTCCTGTGGGCAAAGCGGAGGTCCTGGTCCTTGGGGAACTGTGCTGGGATAGCAGAGGCAGTGGGTTCCATGCCAGTAGGAGGCTCTCTAGCAGGGGATGGTTTAGGGGAGTCAGTCATCCAGGCAGGGGGTGGCTGTCCCCGGACAGGGGTGCCCACAGAGGGGGAGTGGTCCCTGCTGCGCTGGGGGGCCCCAGCCTCTGGGTCCTGTTGGGAGATGAGCTGCAGCAGGGCGGCTGCCACCGCCGGGCTGATGTCCTGGCCGGGCCCGGGCTGGGGTTCAGAACTGGGCTGCTGCTGGCCAGGAGAGAGGAGGGCTGAGGGTGGAGGGCCAGGCGGAGAGGGGGGACGTCGCTCGGAGGATGGAGGGACCTGATTTGTTCCAATCTGCTGCTTCCGCTTGGTGACTGCACAGTCTGAGGGGGGAGTCAGAGAAAACAAGACAGTCAATCGGATATTTACAAGAAACACAAAAGCACACGCAGTTACAGTGAGATTTCACCTGGACATTTGTGCCATCTACACTACAGACACATTTTTATTCAATTCCCTTTAGTGAAATGTCCCAGGTAAGTGTTTGTGAGTGGGGTCTAGACAACGTACAGCTGTATCTCCCACCATGGCCAGCAGAGGGAGAGCATGTACCATTCCTACCTCACCATCCAGTCAACAATGTCGTTTCAGTTGGATAAATGTTTTCAATAGGCTACTGTAAAATTGGATGAGTAAAATGTGTCGCTGTCACGGGTTGATAATGCTACTAAATACCACAATTGTGATTATGATAAATGTTCATTCTCAAAACTAGGCTAGAATTGTGCCACCTACGTAATTCCTCCCCTCTCGGTTCATGGTATGTCATAAAATCCTTACGTATGTGTTTAAAGTGTACCAAGATTTAAAAAAAATGTTGACAGACAAGTCGGAATGTTGAGAGATGATGGAATATCAAAAGACCTCACTGTGACCTAAATAATCAACATAACATTTATTCACACACACGTATGTGAACTACAAAAGAAAGACGCATGACATGGGGGGGGGGGTTACAACAATAATAATTGACTGGACCAATATAGCGCTTTTTGAGACACCCAAAGCACTTTACATAGTAGAGGGGAATGCTCACCTTAGGGTTTGTTCAACCCTGACAGACACTCAGTTATATTTCAACAACAATACGAGCATGGGTTATTATGGATAGGGAGGGGTAAAACCTGAAGTTTGGGGAGGGGGAGAGGTGCATAAAGCTGAGACAGAGAGAGATGCCTTCTCAGTCTGCTGCCATGGCTACCGGGAAACACTGCTGCTACAATTGTTTCCTAGGCAACAGGGTTGTTGCGTTAAGTGACAACAGTAGGGTGACTACGGATACAGACTACAGAGGAGAACGCTTTACTAGCGTTGGATGATACCGAGGACTAATGTAAAAGACAACATACAAACATAAAATTTAAAATGTGCGATTTTAAATCAAAGTTAAATGAAGGACATGCAGGTGAAGTCTAAGGTTCAAAACATTTATTTTTGCTTGATAATTTATTAGACTTTCTTCATAAAAATGTGGACATTACAGACTGGTTTTGAATCAATATATTTTTATGGAAGGAAGAACAATCCAAGAAACCTGCTTTAACAAATGGAGAAATGAGAGAGAAAGAGGGAATGGGAAAATAAAACAGGGTGATAAAGAGGGGCAGGAGTGAAAGGGTGAAGGGGAGAGTGCAGTGGGAACCATTGTCTTTCTAACGCTGTAAAACTACAAACCTTCTCTTAGTTTACATTCACACCAATGAGAAAAGTCCTTGTGCCCAAAGCCCAGTCCATGTGACCTGGGCCGTCCGAAGCCACTCTGGTCAGACATCTTGAGGACTTGCCAACTTCATGTATGGTATGTTTCCACCTATGTGTGACTGAGTGGGTGAAAGTAGCCTTTGGAAGTAGGAGACGGGTGAGACAGACAAAAGGTGGGTGGGGGTGAAACTGTTGGTGAGAGGAGGGGGGAGAGGTGGTGGGTCTAGACAACATAAAACTTCCTCAAAAAATATTTAAAGTAACCGTGGAATCTTTCTTTCGATTTGCCATTTAGTTAAGATCTTTCATCTCATCAGCTCGTTTATAAAGTAATTTACAACGGCTTTATGGTAAGCGGGAAAATAATTGGATGACAAGATCCGCACCTTGACAAGATCGTCCACCAGTCTCCTGTGAGATCCCCTGACCCAGTGCTCTCTGCCCCTCCCCCTAGAGACTGAACCCAGACTTGCCCTTGCGGTCAGCAGTGGAGGCTGACGAACCGCGAGTCACTGCCTCCTCTGATTGGACGCCATTGCTCTCGTCGCCTTGCTCCGCCCCCTCGGCCTGCGGCTTGATGAGCTGGCCCAATAGGAGGGCCAGGAGGTTGGTCTGGTCATCCTGGCTGAGGGGTGGCTCGCTGTGGTGCGGGGAGGGCTCCTGAGGCTCTGGGGGAGGTTCAGGGGGCTGGGGCCTAGCCGGACCCTGGTCCTCTGAGGCCCCCCGGTGGTGGGAGGCCTCGGTCAGGGCTGACAGGGACTGGCTAAGGGTCTCTAGCTGCTGCTGGCTCTCTGGGTTGGAGGAGACGTTGAGGAGCTGGGCCATCTGAGGCAGACTGAGGTCTGTCTGTCTCTGCAGCAGGTTCAACAGCACAGCCAGCTCTGTCTGGTTCAGCTGCTCCGCCGCAGCACCCAGGCCTGATGGGAGAGAGACAATGGTGACACATACTGTAGACAGCAGTCTGCTGAGAGCGTACGGAGACAACATACATTCACATTATAGACTTACAATAACCTTTGTCTACCTGTGCAGCCACTATCTAACCAAGGAGACATTTGGATAAGGGTATGTTCTTCTATAGTAGCGAACTGTGACTACTGTTTCTGCCTGACCTGCTAGCTCATTGGCAGAGATGGCTGAGGGTGGTGGTCTTCCCGGCGGAGGGGGCGGGGCTCCAGCTGGGCTGGCTTGGGGCCGGCTGTTCTCTCCACTGGAAGCCCCCGAGGGGTCCTTACGGGGCACTTTGGGCACAGGCACATCCTCGGGCAGCCCGCTCTGACGCTGGCGCCTCCGTTTCTTACTCCACAGCTCGTGGCAGTCCTGCCAGTGAGGGAGACTGGAGAGAGAGAGGGAGAGAGTATGATAGAGGCAAAAACAGGGTGATGAAAGTATGAGGGAGAAAAACAGAAAGAAAGGCTAAAGGTAAGTGTATGGGATATAAAGCGAAGAGGGGTGTTGGGTGTGACAGAAAGAAAGCAATAAGGGTTTGGGTGTATGGTGGTGGATAGTTTGAGGTTGTTCTCTAGATGCAATGGGCCCAGGAAAGGACAGGGCAAAGACGAGGTCCTCACTTGGGCGGGGACATCTTGCTGGGCTCCACGTTACACAGGAAGTCACTATTGAGGGCCTGTTCGGCCGTGCAGCGCCGCGCAGGGTCAAGGGTCAGCATGCGGTCCAGCAGGTCCAGGGCCTGAGCAGGCAGACTGACAGAGAGAGAGATGAGAGCGTGCGAGTCAAACAAATAGCATCAACAACTGATGTACTGACACAACTATCAGATTGATGAAAGGACTAGAAAATCCCATGGTGTGCATGTCATGTTACATACAAGGCAAACTCCTCGCGCAGCCGTCGGCGGTACTGTTTCTTGGGCTTCATGGTGTTGAAGTAGGGCAGCTTGATGACGTCAGGCCAGGCAGCGGGACACGGGCTCCCACACAGACGACTGAGACAGAGAGGGAGAGAGTTAGAGCTGTGGTAAACATGGACTGTATCCCAGATGGCAGCCTATTCCCTATATAGTGCAATGCTGTTGACCGAGGCCCTTAGAGCTCTGGTCAAAAGTAGTCCACTCTATAGCAGGGGTATTCAACTACTATTTGAGAGGGTCCAGTCCCACAAATTTCCTAGGCGGTAAAGGTCCAGATGGGCAGCCATTTACCAGCGTAGTAACAAACCCCAACCTCAAAACCCATACAACCCGAAATGGTTCACACGCCTCTTGTTGGCGAAGAGAACACACTTTTAATAAGCCAATTTCCTGCAATTCTATACATTTAGCCATTTCTTATGTGTGTTCATATGATACCCGCATGACTCAATAAAATCTAAAATGGGGGACCAATGTGGGTCGAGGCCCCCGGGCACATCATTTGGCCATGATAACTACAAGATTTAGGTAGCTGGGTCAACTTACCTCTCTAGTTGACATCAACTGGACATTTATGACAAGTTAAAAACAGCTCTTTAAGATCGGTCAGTGAATGACATGAAGAGGAAACCTGCCCATGCCCTTCCAAATTTAGAAGTCACACTCAACAGCAGTAGGTTGAAAGCCCGACTGAGTTCCAAAAAACAAAAGAAAGTCAGGACCCGCGGTCCGTATTGACCCCATTCTGGGTCTGGACTGCGGTCTGCCTGTTGAGTATGGCTGCTATATAAGAAATAGGTTGCCATGTCAGACAGGACTTTAATGTGGCAATGCAGTCTTCCAGGCAGCAGGGGGCAACAGCAGCATACCTGATCAACTCTAACTGCAGCAGCTCCTGATTGGCTTGGAAGATGGGCTTCTTGGTGAACAGTTCTCCCAGAATACACCTGTGCACAAACATTCAATGGACAATTTTGATAACTCACATAAGAATAAAAATAAAGGATTTACCAATCTTGAGTTAGGATTTGTTGAGAGTGATAATTCTTTGCCAGTTTTTAGGTTTATAGCTCCGACTACTTCAGTCAAAATTATATATCAGTTTTATAGTGACACCATGTGGACAAATAAGGTAAGTGCAATCTGTTTTCCTACGTAGAGCATGTTTGATTGGAGAATGTGTGTGAATGAAATGTGTCCAGGTACATGGCAGTGTGTGGGTGAGTCACGCTGAGCTGTGTGTGTGTGTGTGTGTACTAACCCGCAGCTCCAGACGTCGATGGCCGGAGAGTACCTCTCCTCTCCCAGGAGGAGCTCAGGGGGACGGTACCATAGCGTGATTACTTTATTAGTGTAGGGTCGACTGGAGAGAGCAGGGAAGGGAACATTCAGATAAAACACGCAGATACAGTACCAGTACCTCTACTCTGCCTTCCAGTGCCCAAACACCCACAATGCATCGCTCAACAATGGGCTGACGGAGGGAGAACCTCTTTATACAGGACACAGCACCAAGTGGGGAATCATTGGAATAGATAGGTGTTTTCATTCAGACTGCCTTTTCTCAATTGGATTTGCTCAACTCCAGCGTCCTCTCTCCTCCGTCTTCTCTCGCTTTCTTTTGAAGAAGGTCAAAGGTAATCGAGGAGAGGTGAGGGAGCGTGGATGAAAATGTGCTTGTATGAAATGACTCCTCCACTCACAGATCATGAGGCAAATTAGGTTTACATTGGTGGATCCCAAAATAAATGTGTAAAGTGATCAACTAAACGAAGTAGCATATTGTTCGTGTGCTTTTCTCGTCCAACAAAACAGAAGCGGATTCAAAGAGGGTGTGGCAGGTATCAAAACCTCCGTGAAGGACTCTGGTAGGATACACATATGACTATCCTCACGAAAGGTGTCTATCAAGGAGGGAAGGACACTGTTCCGGTCGCCTACTAACAAATTGACATTTCCCGTGTCACAGAGGTCGTCGGACAGAGGTGAGAGGGTGGAGGACGGGGCTTTTTACCCAAATGAGAAAAGGCCAGTGTGAGGGTCACAGTTTAAAAAGGTATGAACCAGGGACAGGAAGGACCTCTGACTTTATGATGATGTCACCGTTGCGCCGAAGCAACTTGAAAAAAATCCAAGTCTCACCTTTCCTCCGAGTTGTAGAGGCGGGCCAAACCAAAGTCAGCCAGTTTGATCTGACCACTGCGCGAGGAGAGAGATAAAAGAAGTTAGAGACAGAGAATCAAACTCAATAACAACACAACTTATTGCATTTCTGCAGCTGTTAACTTACACAACCCTAACTACAGAAGTGAATAATTCAATCAAAAACAGTGAGGCAGAGGAAAGAGCATTTGAATTCCCATGGTAGAACGTTGCACATTGAAAGAAGCACCAATCAAAAAGTGGAAAAACCCAACCTTACTATAGCTACAACAATCATTTCAAACAACTCCCTCGTGTTCACTACTAAAACCACACAAACTGCTACCGTTGCCATTACCATAACATTCTAGGTTAGTGGGTCCATTGTTTATACCAGGGACCGGCAAAGCTATGCTTTTCCCTCCTTGGGGAACTGCTTACATTAAAAGGTAGACTCAGCGAGGTGACGTAGCTGCACAAAGTAAACAGCAGTAGTGGGTCAAGCTCCACGACAACTAAGAGCGTTGAAGCGCGAGGCTGAACTCGACCGCTGTTTTGGTCCCATAGATACCACGTTGTAGCAGCGTGAGGCGCAGAGATACTCTGTGTGACGGGGAAGTCTTGCATCACACTCATCTCTCAGTGCTGCCCGTCTTCTCGTTGAGTCTACCTTTAAAACTAGCACTGTGGAAGTGTATCATTTGGACAGTGAACCATCTCAGCGACCAGCCAGCAACATCTCACAGACCGGCCCATGGACCAGGGGTGGAAAAAAAACACGGTTCCTTCCCTCCTTCTGAACCTATTAGTGTTGTCACGACACCAACATTTAACTAATGATACTATACGAGGGGGGAAATCAGTGGCCTAGCATCCTGTTTGCCCCGTCTCCCGGACGCTTGTTCCCATTTCCTAAATGTTCGGCGCACGTGCTACGCAAAGAACCTGTCACTGAAATTCACACGTCTACTCAATACAACGCATTGCATGTAACTGCATAGAATGGCTGATTTGCTCATATTTACAAAGGCCCTACCTGTGATTTGGCTGGAGGAATAGGGGGACATGCATAATGATCTGCATGGCATTGTAGCAGTAAGGGGAAAGCGCTGCACGACACATTTACTCTTCAGTTAACACAGACACAGTCCCTCACACACACACTGCTCCCAACTTTTAAAACGTTAGGCACCAAACAGAATTTAAGGAGCCCCAGAAAGAGACATTTGATATAGTTTAGGCTTACAATAGGCCTACCTCTATGAATCTAGCTTTGAAGCACATCTCATGAGTAGCAGCCCCTTCTCTGTTCTTCCTGTGCCAATCAAATTAGCCTAAAGCTACTGTCAAGTTACCAGATTGTTAGCTAGCTAGGTAACATGACTAAACAAAGTTAGCGACCCCGGATTCGTTTAAAAAAAACTACCCGCGACATGGTTTGTGAAATTATATCAAATGCGCACGAATCCCGCTAGAAAGACAAAAAAGTTATCTCCGGTAATATTGCTCAGATGTTTTGTTGTTGCTGCAGTTTAGGCTAGAGACAAGCCATTTTCTTTGCTGCAAAGCTTGCAAGCATGCCTGTCGTGACGCGGTGCTCCATTTCCCCTCTCTGACACTCAGAGGCTGTATGACAGTGAACTCGCAAAGTCTACTCTGACTGGCCGGTGTTCTTGGTTAGAACAGGCGACGAAATGATACAATGTATCAACATTGCTTGAACTGAGCGCTGCTCCAATGTAACACACGTACAAATCTAACAGAAGCCATCGGGGTCTGCATCCACGCTCGCCATCAAGGCTAAATTATATTTGAAAAAATAATGGAGGATTAGATGAGCATGAAGAGGGGATGGAGAGAGAAGCAGGTAGGGGATGCTGAGAGAAGCAGGTGAGTGAGGGCTGGTAGGCGATGCTGAGAGAAGCAGGTGAGTGAGGGCTGGTAGGAGACGCTGAGAGAAGCAGGTGAGTGAGAGCTGGTAGGGGACGCTGAGAGAAGCAGGTGAGTGAGAGCTGGTAGGGGACGCTGAGAGAAGCAGGTGAGTGAGAGCTGGTAGGGGACGCTGAGAGAAGCAGGTGAGTGAAAGCTGGTAGGGGAAGCTGAGAGAAGCAGGTGAGTGAGGGCTGGTAGGAGACGCTGAGAGAAGCAGGTGAGTGAGGGCTGATAGGAGACGCTGAGAGAAGCAGGTGAGTGAGGGCTGGTAGGGGATGCAGCTGTCTGATTATAGCCGCCATACGTGATAAGCTTACGAAAGTGAAGTGGACATTATTGGACCTGTGCATACAAGAGACTAGTGGCTGGTGCTTCAATTCAACCGACTTTATAAACCAAACTGACTTTATAAACATTTTCTAACAAGCAGCGGGTTCTTTAGATCGGAAGGGCTGAAAGATTCCGTAGTCTCATAGGAACGGTACAACGGTATGTTAAAATGTTGGTATCATAAGTGCCATGACGTTTTGGTACCGTGATATTACCATGCTACACTAGTACCTGTTGTTGAGCAGTATGTTGGAGCACTTGATGTCTCTGTGCAGGAAGTTCTTCTTGTGGCAGTAGTCCAGCCCCTCCATCAGCTGTCTCATGAAGCTCCTCACATGTTCCTGAGAGAACTGACACAGCCCCGACTCCAGCAGACCCATCAGGTCATGATCCATGTACTCAAACACCAGGTAGAAGGCACCTGACGGGACAGGCAGGGGTTAAGGAGGATCCGCATACACACGCACAGACATACACCAAGCACAACCCCCCCCCCCCACACACACACACACCTTTGTCCTTCTTGAAGTCCAGTGCGTCCTGTTTGTCTGTGACGATCTCCTTCATGTTGACCACGCTGCGGTGGTTGAGCTGGCGGAGGATCTTGATCTCTCGGATGGCCGTGATGGGGAAGCCCTCCTTCTCATTGTCCAGACGCACCTTCTTCAGAGCCACCAGCTCACCTGGAGGGCAGGTAGAACAACATGAACATTATGTTACTGTCCAATGTAGGAGGGTGGATGAAAACGTCCGTTTTATGGTAGCAACTCTGGCGATTGTCCTGATCAGAAGATGAATAAACGAGCTAAATAAAAAAACACATTTGTCCGATGTACACGGACGCCCAACGGAAATGTGTCTTCTGCTTCATTTCAAATTCCTCTGAAAGACACGCATAGAGAGGCTGGAGCAAAGGGGCTCTCACCGGTGTCTTTGTCCTTGGCCTTGTACACCTGGCCGTAGGTGCCCTCCCCGATAATGCCGATGATGTCAAACTTGTCCACGCAGCGTTTGCCCCAGTCGCTCTGTGTCTGTTTGCGTTCGCCATAGCGTGGACAGCAAAACCTAGACAGGAGAGCCGAGGAGACTTGCTATTAGGAAACGTTTTACCTCACGGAATAAGCCCTTGATGATAACTTTGTACTATCTTATGCTTATTTTTTCCCCTTTCTATTGAAAGGAAATAGGCTGCGGTGGGAGAGGAGGGCTGTGGAAAAGAGGAGTGTAGAGAGGTGGTTTGGGGTGATTGATGAGGAGGAGAAGGGTAGGTTAGGTTGAGCAGATAGGAACTCACTTTGGTCTCTTCTTGAGAGCGGACTGGGGCGGAGGTGGAGCTCTGTAGACGGGGGACTGAGGGGGAGAGGGGTCTCCTCCGGCCAGCGTGGGGGGCAGAGGGAGGTCGATCAGAGACGGCCGATTCCGCACCTCTTTCTCCTTCCTGGAAGACCTCTGAGGAGGAGTGGACTTCTTCGGACTGATGGAGGGAGAGAGAGAGAAAAAGAGAGCGCGAGAGATTGAAGGTAGAGAAGGAAGGAGAGGAAAATAACATTCATTTCATGAGTTTGGATTTTCTTTTCCTTATATGTCTGTGGCACAAATGTATCCCCAACTACCATGACAAAGGGATGTGGGGCCCATGAACTACAGTTTCACCTCAGCAGCCATTTTGGCCAGCGCAGTCCACTGTAGAGGAAGCACTGAATTTGACAAGGCTGCAAGGAGTTAGTAATGATTTTGAAGTCCCACGTAGGCCTGTTTTGACTACTTGACATAGTCACGGTCTGATGGCAGCTAAACCATCGCCTACAGAGCATTCAGGTAATCTGTTCAGAATTCCAGTACTGTACTGCAGGCAGGTGTGTGTTTCAGAGAGACTGACTGTTGGGGGAAACCTGAGCCTACAGTAAAGGCCTAATGACTGTTCTGTTGATGACTACACGTTTGCCAAGCAACAGGACTGGGGAGAGGATAGTTGTGTGTGTGTGTGTGTGTGTGTGTATGCAGGTTTCATGGCTTACCTGTCCTGGCAGTCTCCCACTAGCATGGGTGGTAAAGGCAGGGGGGGCAGAGTGGAGGTCTTGTGGATGGGTGTCAGGCGGGCAGGGCTGCGAGTGGGCATGGGGGCAGGAGATTTGGACTGGGGGGACGACAATGAGGAGGAGGAGGAGGAGGAGAGGGCTGTGGAGGGTGCGAGGCTGGTCTCAGTCTGGCCCTGGGGTGTAGGTGGCTGAAGTTGGGTGACAGGGGTGGAGGGCAGAGGAGGTGGAGGTAGTGGGGTCGTCTGACCGGGGGGCAGAGGGGGAGCAGGAGATGAGAAGGGTGAAGATGCAGAGCCGTGTTGTTCCCCAACAAGAGTGTCCCGGGGCTGGGGTGCACTGGGTGGAGGCTGGAGGTCCGCGGCTTGGACAGTCTCTCTCTCAGGTACTCTCTCAGGCTCAGCTTTAGGGGGGCGTGAGGTGGACCCCTTGGTCTTGCGTGAGGAAGGTGGAGGGGAGGGGGGACGAGCTGCAGCCACCGCAGCCTGGCGCTCCTTCTTTCTCCGGCTAAGCTCTGCCCCCAGGCTGGAGTTGAGTGGCAGGCGGGAGGAGGGTGGGGAGCGGCTGGTGGGCCGGCTGCTGTGAGACCCACCTCCCCCGGCAGAGGACGAATGCTTCTTGTTGCGAGAGCGAGAGGAGGAGCGACGGGAAGAGGAGAAAGGAGGCGAGCGACTCCGAGAGCGAACTGAGCGCCTGGAGAGAGAGGGAAGATGTTAGGAAAACAATAATTCCTTGTTGGCTGCAAGTTCTCTCTCTCTCTAAGTTGGGAGTGAGCACCAAGAAAGAGGAACTCGAAGGGAGGCCATTTGACATTACTGGGGCATTGTGCACTGGTGTATTAAGGTGTTAATAAAAACAACAAATGGCAGGTCATTGCAGATGATAACTACCAAACGTGTGTTATGTTTATATAATGAGATAAGACCATGCGGCAAGCTCACTCCACAGCTAGCTTGGCATTTCACCAATTGTGCTATGGAATTGGATCCTTTTCTATAACAACTGGTTTGTAAGTGGTCAACTGGCGGTCACGTGTGTTGGCGAGGCAGGACCCTGATTCAAGCTCAGAGGCAAGTTCAGGGAGGTAGTGCTATTTGCTAAGATAAAATTAGTTATGTGTAAATGCGGTCAGTGTGCGGTGTCTCCTTCCATATAAGCTACACTTCCCATTCCCTTAGTCAGCATACAAACATACAATTAGTTCAGTCAGGGGAACAACCTTTGCTTTAGTCTGAACTTAAAGTAGCCAATGTGTGTACAAACGTCCTCCGGAAGTCTACTGTCTTGTGAGTTAACCTCAACATTCCTCTGGCATTAGGCCAAATTCAGACACCTCATCACCATACATATTTTTGATAACCATCAAAGTAACCTTTATTCAAATGTGGGAGAAGTAAGTAGGAAAAGTACGAAGATTCTGAACATACTTAAAGGGATACTTTGGGATTTTGGCAGAGTGAGATAAACTCATCAATACCATTTTTATCTTTGTGTCCAGTATGTAGGAAGTTCGAGGTGGTTTTGCGAGACAATGCTAACTAGTTAGCAATTCATCTAGCGCTAGTTGGCAACTTCCTTCAAACTGCATGCAGACATAAAAATGGTATCCACAAGTTCATCTGACTCTTGGGAAGTAGATTTTTATTTGAGATTTTACTAGGCAAATCAGTTAAGAACAAATTCTTATTTACAATGACGGCCTCATAAAGGGCACATGGAAGAAGATGGCACTGACTAAAATAATTAAGTATCCCTTTAATTAACTGTGGAGACAACATTCAGATTCAATCATTTGTTTGAAGGTTAGGAAAACAAATGAACTAGTAGCAAGTGAACATGTCCCTGAGCATGAAGACTTATAAAAGTCTACAAACTAAATCTAAAATGTGATTATTATAAGTTAATAACTGGGACATTGAAGTTAATTAGCTAGACTAAACAAATAGCCTACAGTTAGATACAGCCTGACTGGCACCCAAGGGACGCAGCGGTCTAAGGTACTGCATCTCAGTGCTAGAGGCGTCACTACAGACCCTGGTTCGATTCCAGGCTGTATCACAACCGGCCGTGATTGGGAGTCCCGTAGTGAAGTGCACAATTGGCCCAGTGTCGTCCGGGTTAAGGTTTGGCCAGGGTAGGCAGTCATTGTAAATAAGAATTGGTTCTTAACTGACTTGCCTAGTTAAATAAAGGTTAAATAAAATGAAATAAAAAGACTACACCAACATGATTCCCCAGCAGCATCTTTCAACAGAGTCTACTGACAGCAGAGAACCTTTTAACGATCACTATGGAGGGCCTAGTTTTATCGTACAGCTATGCCCCCTCCCACCAACAGAAGCTCAAGGTCCACTCTCTGACACAACACAAAATCAAAATGGCTGAATGTCAACAGCCTAACCCAAGGCTCTCTAACCCTGTCCCTGGAGAGCTACCATCACCCCGCTGTCTGGCTAGTGTAGTCTATACCCCAATTTATGCCCTCTCCTGCTCCAAAGACCACCACAGCTCCTCATAGGGTTTCCCTAGACTGGAGCACAGGCCTTGCCTGTGTCTGTCTGAGCCCAATGTGATGCCTCACCTGACTTCCATAGATTTCCCTTCCCCCTCTACACCACATGGCAAGAGGCAACAACTCCCTGGCAGAAACAGCCCAGCATGTCACACAGACACATCTGAACATAGAATCAATGTCTCTTCCCTGACCATAGTTTTAAATAGCCTATACAGGACACTGCAACCTGGCCTAGCCATTCCCATTCCAACACCCTGAGGCTAGGAGCACAGGAGAGGAAGCTGCAGGTACTGTCAGTTACCCATGGCTCAACCTCAGCTGTCTAAAGCGCTGTCTCGACCACTTGCAGAAATCTCTCCGCCATTTCCTGTTTGCTAAAATTCTAATAGTTCTCCTAATTTCAGTTTGTGACTAAACAAGCAATGCATCATTGTACCAACTAATCTCGCTGTGAAATATTGTCTATAACCCAAAATATTGTATTTTCAGCTGTTTGAAGCCGGTGTACAAAACCGAAAGTAAAAGACGCAAAACCGAAACTTAACAGGAAGCATAGAAATAGCACACATAGAACATATCTACTGCTTCTTAAACTTACTTTCAATGAGAATGGCAGATCTATAACTCACATTTCTCTGTAAATTTGGTCAGTTCGCCCCCAAAAAATACATATTGCTGCTTTATCAAACACACAGTACAAGCACCTCCTTAGCACAGACAAAAGGGGGTAGAAAAACAGTAGAAACAGTCAGAGTGGCCTGGCCCTGTTCCAGTATGACCAATGAGAACATCAACAGTAACAACAACAGTTCATTACCACGTTTGGGGCCTTACTGGGTCTCTGTAAAAAGGCACCTTGGGCATTTGTGAGAATCAATGTGTTAGACAGCACTGGTGAATATGCCTCTGTGTGTGGAGGTGCATGCCATGCATAGTGAGTGAATAACCGACTGAGATTGGGTGGCTAGTAGTAGTTCATAGCTACATGTTAGTATTAGGCTGTATCTCAAATGACACCATATTCCCTTTGTAGTCCACTACTTTTGACCAGAGTCTCGTGGGGCCTGGTCAAAAGTAGTGCTGTATAAAGGGAATAGAGTGCGATTTGGTACAAATTACACAACTAGCATAAATGTGAATGTGTATACGAGGCAAACTGAATGGAAGGTGCCTGGGCCAGGCTAGAATACTCACCGGGACACAGGGCTAGCGCTGGAGGACCTGCGGTTACCATAGGGACTGATGGAGCGTCTCCTTGAGTAGGGGCTGTCGTCTCGCTCATAGCTGGAAGACCTCTGCCTGCTGGCGTAGGGGCTGTCCGACCTCTGCCTGCTCCGCCTGGACATCTCCCTGTAGGGGCTGGGGCTCTGTGGGGCCGGCCTGCGTCTCTGGTGGTGGTAGCTGTCCACCTCCTGGCTGTAACTACCGACCATGGGGCTTCCATTACCCCCTCTCCTTGGGGGGCTGGGGGACTGTGTAGGGGCTGTTACCTTCCGGCGAGGGCTCCCCCTGCTCGAGGAAGGCTGCCCCTTGCCCTTAGGGCTGGACTTGTGGCTCTTTGAGGACTTGCGTTGGCTCCTCTCTGTCCGGACCTTCTGAGAGGCAGAGGTGCTCTGGCTGGCGGTTGCATCCCCCCGACCCTCAAGCCCTTCTCTCTTCTGTGGCTTATCCTTACGAGACTTCCCGGAGCGGCCACCCTCCTTGCTGCGAGATGACGAGGAGGAGGATGTGGTGCTTCCCACACTGGCTGCAGTTTGGGCCTGGGAGGAAGGGGGCAACTCTCCACGCTTTGGCCCCAAGTCAGCCTCCAGCTGACCCTGACGGCGTGACCCGGAGGACAGGGATGCTACAGAGGACAGGGAGGCCACCTTCTCCTTGACTTTCCCAGAGCTCCCTCTCTCACGGTCTTTGCTGCTTTTTTTCTTGGTACTCTGACCCCCTTCCCCAGAGTCTCTAACTTTGTTGGGATCCTTCGACTTTTTCCGCGAGTGACGGTGCTTGTGTTCCCGACCATCTCTACCAACAGCCCCGCCCCCATCCCCTTTACTATAATCTGGGACAGGTTCTAACCGATCCCCAGACCCTCTCTCAGCAGGCGGGTCCGAAAAAGTATCCGAATCGGAACTTATGTCGTCATATTCTACCAGCGGCTTCACGGCGCTAACGGAAGGAGGCGCTGTGGAGGCGAGCGCAGAAAAACCAGGGCCCTGAGCCACCTCGGACTCACGTCCATGTTTCGCTGATTTATGCCGTTTGCGCTTGGAAGAAGATGGCACTGACGACTTTGACTGGAGGTTACCGTCCTTGCTCGTCATGTTGCCCGCAGAGGTATGAGGCAGGACCAGGGGCTGGTGTAGCCCACTGTTGCCGCTCGTTGTTTGGGGTGGCAGGGCAACGCTACTGTTGGATTCCGGCTTCCTCTTGGTCCCATGGTGTCTATCCGACCCAGGCATCCCTCACGTCAGCGGCGGAACCTCTCCCGAGCGTGGGCCTCTGTAGCCGAGAGAATACATTAACGGGAGAGTAGTACTCCGAAATCCGGTAAAATTAGATCCAGTGTTCTAAAGCAAGCCGACAAATATAAATGAGTCTGCCCAGGTTTAGTCCTCACGAATTATCCAAGTCGTTCGGCAGCATGGTTTGTCAAATCAGAAAAATAAAGGTTGCTAGTGCCAAAAACCGCCACTAAAATGAAGGCCTGTGCATTTAGCTAGTTAGAGAAACTGGCTGAAAGGCCCAAACAATAAATCGGAGCATTGTGCGCTCTTCTCCGTTTCTATTTGGCTAGCTAGCTCTGTGTAGCTAGCATGCTGTTTGGTAAAAAACGAAAGAAAAAAATAAGTCCCTTTTCTTTTAGATTCCCTTGTCCGGTGCCAAGCTTAGTTTAGGTGTTATTGTTCCTTAGATTTACGGTTTTGGAGTTCAATAAACAAACAGTTAGCCGTCATTAACAGCCGATGTTGTTTCTCGAACAAAATGAAAACTTGACCCGGTTGGTACTGTTTACATGGTCCCTTTTAATATAATTGTTATCTCTTGTTAATTTGATATTGATCAGAAATTATAGTATTTTCATGTGCAGTAATTGTTCCAGTTTATTTTTAATGGCTCTGGGAATCAACCAGGCCTATCTTTAGGGCGATGATAGTGGATTTAATAACATCCACAGCCCTGTCAAGAGACGACAACCGCCATTGTGGCTCCTGTTATAAATTCTGCAACTGCGCTCTTATCGTTATCGCCCTATGACTAGTACCGGAAGTCTCGACGGCTGTCATTCTTCATGGTAGCTCAGCAACAGCCTATCCCAAAGCGTTATCCAGGGAGCTGCACCGCCAACCGCCCTTGGTGAGACGTAATATTTCACCTGTAGAGGGCCTATTAAATATAGCTTTCTTTCCATGAAAGTCAACATTATTGTTTTCCAACTAAATTAGCTAGCTTGTAAATAATTTAAACAACTTCAGAAGTTTTATAACAAAATACGGAACACAAAAACGATACGGGTAGAATAATGTGTCAAAATTGTATTAAGAAATTAAACAGAAAGTGGCCATAGCCCTGTGCAGCCGTCCAACAGCTAGCTATGATGTGTAAATACAGATTACTGAGACCCCGTTGAAGCAAAACATAGCAAACTGACACTAACCGATTTAAAACAAATGTATTTTTTTATCACTCAGTGGTGTCACCTAAAAAAACCACAACACTCAGTGGTGTCACCCCAACAACCACAGAAATGGTAACCAGAGACCAACTGTTGCTTCCATGAGGTATCAGCACATTCAATAATTATTTAATTTTGCTCCATAATAAATCAGTGCAGTGCTCAACATTAGACAGTTTCTAGTAGTAACGCCAATGTTAAATAAATAAGAACTTATTTATTTCAACACTAATGTTATCGTAGACCGGTCTCCGCCATCAGAGACTTGTGTTATGAAAAAGTATCCATAATTGTATGTTGAAACATATAGAAAATTATCTAACAGATACCTCCATTTCCAACCTGGACTCAAGGGTAGACGTAACATAGTAACAAAGTCCGGGACACTCAACTTAGTAGATATGTTACATTTAGTATGGTATGTATTAATTTGCGGATGTCCGTCATCCATTTCTATGATATGTTACGAATTTGCAATACGTATGATATGTTACTCTTTCCAATTTGTTGTGGCTAACGTTAGCTACATGGCTAATGTTATCTAGGTGGCTACGTTAGCTAGGCTAGGGGTTAACATTAAGGTTATGATTTAGGTTAAAGGTTTAGGGGAAGGGTTAGCTAACATGGTAAGTAGTTTCAGAGTAGTAAAAAAATATGTATCCGTTATTTAACTAGACAAGTCAGTTAAGAACAAATTCTTATCTACAATGACAGCCTGGGAACAGTGGGTTAACTGCCTTGTTCAGGAGCAGATTAACATATTTTTACCTTGTCAGCTCAGGGATTTGATATAGCAACCTTTTGGTTACTGGCCCAACGCTCTAACCACTAGGCTACCTGCCATCCCAAAAGTAGATGCAAGGTTGCTAATTAGCTAAAATGCTAAAGTTGTGCATAATGAAATTCAAACACACAACCTTTGGGTTTTAGACCTTTGCATTGGCTAACATGCTAAGTAGTTGCAAAGTAGCAAGTAGTTATAAAGTTGTCTGTGATGAGATTTGAACACACAACCTTTGGGTTGCTAGATGTTCTTGCCATATCCACCCCGCCCGACCGACCGACCAACCAACCAACCAACCACCCACCCACTCTCCTTTCATTTTAACCTTCTGTAACCATACCAAACTGATTTTAGTTTACTATGTTACGCCTAGTCTATGAGACCAGACTGCCATTTCTCGACCAACTACGCTTGTCCATTGCTGTGTTCAAAATCACTTGGAACTCGAAACATATGAAGGCAAATCATGACGTTTGTTTTCTTCAGGTTGGAAAGTCAGAGCTCTAGAAAGAGGCCCGAATTCCCGATTTGGATGATTTATCAAATCGATTTTTCCCAGTCATACCTAGTTTTTTTTCTTCGGATTTCCCAGTTGTTTTGAACGCACTAGTCGGAATTCGGAGATTTCCGAGTTCCCAGTTGGTTTGAACGCGGCACATGTCCCGGGTATATGACGTTAGCAGCTGGACGTATGTGCATGCGACGTTAGACATTTTTGCCAAAGTATGTTTCCTCCGTTATAAAGACATTATGTGTAATCGTGTTTTCTTTATACTGTGTGAGTTGACAATAGGAATCCAGAAAGAACTGCAACATGATTTAAAGTGCAATGGCTCAGCATGGATTTCTACTCCCTGTTTATATGCACCTTTTCCCGCTACAATGACATCGGATGACAAGTCACATATATGTGTCTTGATTGGTTTCTTGCAGCTGGAAGTAGTCCAAAGCGGAAGTGCTCTTTCCCCAAACAGCAACAACAAAGTTACAATGTATCAATTCGTTCATCAGATTGGCAGTTTCAGAATGTTGTCCATTGTTTTGTCAGGGGCTATTGAAGTTTCATATATATATATATTCATATATAAAAACGTTTTATAATGGGAGGTAATGGACACCACAGTGCATTATTTTTGAATAAAGATATGTTTACATTATTATGACCATTTATGTGTATACACACAAAGTAGGTCTATGCAAAAGGCGATGATATTATGTATGTAATCTTTATTTATGCAACATCATTATGCCCTTTATCCTGCATGAAAGACAACACACAAAAAAACTGTACAAAACAAATCGCAGGTAGGTTACGCTCCTGTCCGAAACTAGGCCTCACATGGCTCCAATGACAACTGGACAGCACAATAGCATATACAGTAGGACTACCAATAAACTGCTATTGCATAGTGTCCTCCTTTATATCACAGTTATTTAAGGTTAATGTTTTGATATCCCTTAGCCCAATGATATAGGTGGGCCTAGGCTAAAGGGAGAAATAGGCTTGGCCTAATTCTATAGAATTCTAAATAATGGCAGAATATTGCCCTGATGAAAAATGCATGTAGGCTATACTTCGTCCAGGGTTATTATCAAATGTCATTATTTGTGTCCATAATAAAGAAGGCTAATGCTAAAAGCAGTGTTCACAGATAAAGGGGGAACGGTGGAGGGGAGGGCGAACTAGTGAGCGGAGATATAAGAGTTCGGGTTGTTGGCTGGGGCAGTTGTCGAGAGGTAGGCTACTGCAATTGTGTTACAAACCGAAAAAACGATGAAATCCGCCGTCGCAGCTGCCGAAACAACAGTAGCATGGTAGCTTTGGACTGGGGTTTCCAAGACGAGCGCCGATATCTACACGTTACTGTAATTTTAACACCGAATTACTTATCCCCCTGATCGAGTCGGGTAAACCACCGTCCGAGATGGGGAAGGAGGTTAATGGTGTTTCGCGGAGCCGGTTTGAGGTGAGTATATAATATATGCGATTGATAGATGACAATTATTTTTGATTGGTGTTATGGTGTTTGTTAAACTGCGTCCATGGTTGCGCACCGATGCAGCTTCCTCAGTCAATGTTTGGATTAGGGCAAACATGTTGTTTTCAAGTAACGACAACATCTTGATTTCTTCAATAGCCTATCAGAATGTACCATTATTAAATTGGATTATAGTTTAACAATTTGTTTTATAAAGCATTCATAGGTTAAGGCTGATTTTAACATTGTGGAGCCTATCCGAGCTTTCTCTTTGTGCCGTCAAAACAAAGACAATGGCACAAACACAGACTTTTAGGCTTCACACTGATACGAAGCCCTACATTTCCCATCGTTTTTATAAACATAAAATGTGATATAATATTCGGGCCTACTTCGTCCTACTGTGTGACTGAGTTATTTCACAGAGTTGGCGAATTGGAATGTTGTCTTTGATCAGCTATGGTTCTGTTGTGTGTAGACTCATGGCCGCTGCTGGTTGATTCTAATACAGATGGGCCATTCGCTCGGCCACGACTCGGCTAGTCCACCACCACACTCTGAATATCAACAGCAAATACAATAATATATATCTGTTTTTCAAAACATACAGGCTACAATTTCCCTATAGATGTTTACGTTGACAGAAGTCCCATGTTGTTTTTTATGCAAACGATCGTTATTCAACGCTGTAACAAAGTTTGTCCCTTTATACGCAGCGATAAAGAATGCACCAAATGTGAAATATTGCTTTGGATAAATACAGTCTCACTAACAAATGCCACTCGTGTGTGTGTGTGTTCACACCGTGACATTGGCCTGTCTACCATGAGCACTCTGTTGTTTAATCCTCATCTAGGCGGCGTAGGATTTGTGGTTTTATTTATTTTTAAAGTGCAACAGCTGACGACTCAGAAGATTCAGGCCGTACCGTCTGGCCTGACAAGCTGACATCTGCGGCAGATACGTGATCTGTAGTTTATTAGCCAATAACAATGGACTTGAACGGTTTGCAGAGTAGAATTGAAATTGTGTTGCATTTATAGGCAGGCCTATTCTTAGTCACGCCCCTGTTTTTTTTTTATGGATCGACATATTGCATATTGTCAAGAGGCCTAGTGTTTGTACATTGAAACGCTACAGTTAGAGAGAAACAATTTTGTGTTGTGCGTATTTAGTTTCCAAAGGGATGAGGTGTTGTCTTCAGAAATTCTTAGTGTGAATCAGTCAGTGAGCTCAGTTCATCTACCAGTACATGTACTGTAAAGAAGGCAAGGCAACACATATCCCTTAAGTCTTGAGCATTTCCAACAGTTTTTCACAGACCAGAGACAAAAATGTTATAGGAGCATTTTAACCCATTGGCTTTGAATTGTGTCTTGTATTCTGAACATTATATTTAAACGTTTTTTAGACCACACTGTCAGTTATTGAACTAATAGAAAGTAATTTCATATCTAGATTTCATATTCAAAGGTTAGAGAACAGTGAACAATTTGTACATTTAACTTATAACTTATCATGATGGGAAAGGATGCAAGTTATTTGAAAACTTCCTAAATAGTATGAGTATGATTTAGCCTTATTTCAAACCATTTGATTTACAGTGCATTCGGAAAGTGTTCAAGACCTCTTGACTTTTTCCACATTTTGTTACGTTACAGCCTTATTCTAAATTGGATGAAATATATATATATATATATCAACAAACAATACCCAATAATGACAAAGTGAAAACAGGTTTTCAGAAATGTATTTATAATTTATTTATTTATTTAATTAATTTATAAATCAGCAAAAACAGAAACCTTATTTACACACGTATTCAGGTCCTTTGCTATGTGCCTTGAAATTTAGCTCAGGAGCATCCTGTTTCCATTGATCATCCTTGATGTTTCTACAACTTGATTGGAGTCCACCTGTGGTAAATGAACATGATTTGGAAAGGCACACACCTGTCTATATAAGATGCACTGTCAACTATGGGTATGTCAGAGCAAAAACCAAGCCATGAAATAGAAGGAATTGTTTGTGGAGTGCCGAGACAGGATTGTGTCGAGGCACAGATCTGGGGAAGGGTACCAAAACTTTTCGGGAGCAGTGAAGGTCTCCAAGAACACGGTGGCCTCCATTAAATGAAAGAAGTTTGGAACCACCAAGACTCTTCCTAGAGCTGGCCGCCAGGCCAAACTGAGCAATCCAGGGAGAAGGGCATTGGTCAGGGAGGTGACCAAGAACCCGATGGTCACTCTGACAGAGCTCCAGAGTTTGTCTGTGGAGATGGGAGAACCTTCCAGAAAGACAACCATCTCTGCAGCAATCCACCAATCAGGCCTTTATGGAAGCCACTCCTCATTAAAAGGCACATCCCTCTTGGAGTTTACCAAAAGGTATCTAAAGGACTTTCAGACCATGAGAAACAAGATTATCTGGTCTGATGAAACCAAGATTGAACTCTTTGGACTGAATGCCAAGTGTCACTTCTGGAGCAAACCTGGCACCATCCCTATGGTGAAGCAAGGTGGTGCCAGCATCATACTGTGGGGATGTTTTTCAGAGGCAGGGACTGAGACTAGTCAGGATTGAGGGAAAGATGAACTGCGCAAAGTACAGAGATCCTTGATGAAAACCTGCTCTCCAGAGCGCTCAGGACCTCAGACTGGGGTGAAGGTTCACCTTCCAACAGGACAACAACCTTATGTACACAGCCAACACAACGCAGTAGTGGCTTCGGGACAAGTATCTGAATGTTCTTGAGTGGCCCAGTCAGAGCCCACACTTTAACCCGATCGAACATCTCTGGAGAGACCTGAAAATTGCTGTGCAGCAACATTCCCCATCCAACCTGACAGAGCTTGAGAGGATCTGCAGAGAAGAATGGGAGAAACTCTCCAAATACAGGTGTGCCAAGCTTGTCACGTCATACCCAAGGAGACTCGAGGCTGTAATCGCTGCCAAAGGTGCTTCAACAAAGTACTGAGTAAAGGATCTTAAAACGTTTTGCTTTGTCATGGGGTATTGTGTGGAGATTGAGGGGGGGAAACAATTTTATCCATTTTTTTAGAATAAGGCTGTAATGTAACAAGATGTGGAGAAAGTCAAGGGGTCTGAATGCTTTCTGAATGCACTGTACAATAGGATATATCACATGGAAGAGTATTTACCATTTAAGAAAAAGTACTTTGTAAAAATGTGTGATATAACATACTCAAACCATAAGGGCAGTTCCACGGTAACGGAATTGCGTTAATTTTTCGCTTAAAATGTATGCCCAACAAAAAACATTGATTTCAAAGTTTAATAAACCTATGCACAAGGAATAGTTTTGAAAGCAATTTACACTGAACATTTTACAATAACACATTTACTGGAAGAACTGTGCAGATGCAAAGTTGGGTAACAGAATTTCAATAAAATCTCCCTGTGTCAACGTTTTCCAGAAACTCTAAACATCTGCTCCGAATTAAGATTCAACAATGTCTGCAGACAGACTGCGATGTCAGCTATGACCTGAGACATTGACTTTGAAAAATCTCTTTTGATTATTAAACTACAGCAAGTGAAGTGGATTTACACCCGGTAACGGAATTGCGATAACAGAATTTCGCCATGGGTCCCTGATCTGTACTACACAGAAATGCATAATTATGGATATGCATATCATTCTCTTCATAGTGTTGTATCCTAAATAGGTACACAAAAGGTATAAATATGTAATATCCTCCTCTGCATATTTGGGTATTATTCTACACACGGGCTATTATTTTAATGAGCTCTGCCCCTAGACAAGACCAAATTTGGTTGGACCGGACCAAATCAAAACCAATCATAGACCTCTGTTTCACAAGCTTGGACATTCAATGTACAGTACAGCACAATAGAGCTCAGTGAAGGACAGAACAGTAGAGTTCGGTAGAGTATAGTTTACCATTGTAGCCAATTCAATTTCAGAAAATCACTTACCAATTGGGGGGGGTTTAATCACTTAATAATGAATTAACAAAATGGATATCTGTAAAAACAGTAACTTATTGATAGGTCTACCTTTACTTGTTACTTAAAGATATGTGGGTTTTTGGTAAAGGAATTTCAAGGCAAAAAAGTTATACAAAACATGTTTATTAGTTGGCAGGGGTCTTTATTTCCTTAAGCATTTTTGTGTTTATGTATTTCTATTACCTTTTATTTTTATTTTTTTAAATACTTTTGTCTGGTAGATGTTTTCTAAGACCCCTTTTTCATCTGTTTGGCCTGAAATCAAAGCCTTTACTCATTCTGAAATGTTTAGTATGTAATGTAATGTAATGTATGTATGTATGTATGTATGTATGTATGTATGTATGTAATAATATAGTCTTTGATTTGATATGCTCATGTGGATTTCACATGTTGGTGCTCATGGGTCCTCTTTACATGGAAATTACCAATAACTACTGTGGCCCTGCAAACGATCACATAATGTTACACCACAAAGGAAAAACAACGTAGCCTATACGCCCCAGACCATGAGCATCTTGTTATTTTGGAAATGGCCGTGGACTATTTGACCCGTTGAGTAGTTCTCTGAAAGGCAAGCTTGTCAGAGTGAATTTGCCCCAAAAGCGAAATGCCTGCTCCTTTCCTGCTCCCTCAGTGTGGAAGTAAACAGGGATCATAGGACAGGCTTAATGTACTATTGACCCAGTGTGTCTCCTGAATTTGTATTATAAGTTAACAGACAAATCATAGATTCACATTCAAAATATACATATATTGGAGGTCAGGCTAACAGCAGACTCATGTTGACTTTGTCAGAAATTTGCTCAAGTCTCTACACTGGATTAAGTATATTCCTGTTTATGCTTGATATCTTTGTCATTACATGGAACACCAGTATGGTTCAGCATTACTGCATTTGACAGGTCATATTCTGACTACAATACTCCTCCCATTAATAATTAAAAAAATAATATATGCCATTTAGCAGACCAGAGTTATCCAAAGCGTCTTAGCGACAGGCCAACTAAGATATTTGTTCCACTAATTGGTGATTTTGACCAATCACATCAGATCTCTTTGCGTATCTTTTTCAGAGCTGATCTGATTGGTCGAAAGACCAAAAAAATCTGAATTTAATTGGCCTATCAGAATTGGGCTGCTTGTGTAAATGCAGCCTTAGTCATACAACCAATGTTGTATGGGTGGCCCCAGGAATCAAAGACGAATGCAATTGACTTACCCATTAAGTGCTTCATACTTGGACAAATGTAAGTTTGCTCCTAAATATGGGAACTCTGCAAACTAGAGTAGGATACTATTTTCCATGACATCATCTTTCAGTGTATCGAGGGACTGAATATCTCATGGGTCCTAATTCTCTGTCTGTGGGTGTGTTAAAACACCTCTTCTGTCGTCACTGTTCAGACATTTACAACGTAAACATGGGAAGCAAGAAAACAGTGAGATGATCAGACAGGAAGGAAGCAAGTGACATTTCACACCGGGTTTGATTAGGAGGCAGAAAATGTCTCCTTTCCCCTCAATCTCCACCGCACTCACTGTATCACCCCCTTTCTCCCATCAAGCTTTGACGTTGAACCTATCTACTGATGGTGATCGTTTATATGCTGGAGCTTTCCTTGGGGCGGGGCCAGAGAGAATAGAGGAAGTCTAGGCCAGTCCTGCTGTGAGCGACAGAGCCAGAGGAAGTTAACACGCTCTTCTTCATCTCTTCCTCACAGATGTTCTCAAACAGCGACGAGGCCGTCATCAATAAGAAGCTGCCCAAGGAGCTGTTGCTACGGTGAGCGAGGGCTTTCCAATGACTGGGCCGTATGCGCACACATAATATACCATGCCACATGCTCAACGCCATCAGACATCTTAACCTGCCCAAAACACAGCCATGTACACTCATCCACCTGCTCCACACAACACAGCCACTGACAATTTGGGAGGTTACATCGTGACACTTAGCCATGATCCACCTTAGAAACAAAGGGTGACTATACCGGGGCTCTAGTGGTTTGGTCAACATCACCGACCAACTGCCATCTGCCGCTCTCCCTCATGCGCCCCATCCCACTTGCCACAATTTCCCCTCCCCCAATGCTAAAACTAATTAAACACAGATGGTCTGGGCTATAAAACATTCAAATCAATTAAGCAAAACAAAAAAAGTAAAAGCCCTTGAGCAAACAGAAAATGGAGGCCATAACTCAAGCCTGGGTCTCACCAGCAGAACGGTCTGGAATAGAGGTGCTGACGGTTGGGGGTGTGCTGAAGTTGCGGGGGGGCACAGACTGAGCTCTGATTTACTAGGGCTTTTGGGTTAGGGGCAGGCTTGCCGAGGCCAATTGCAACATTATACTCACCCTATATCACACTGGGCTGCAGAGTGCAATGTGTTCCATATGAATCCATCACACATACATACCTATTCTTGAAGGGCATAGATGGCAAGGCAGTATTCACAGGCAGTATTCACACCTTGACTTCTTCCACATTTTGTGTTACAACCTGAATTTAAAAATGGGTAACATTTCAATTTTTTGGTTCACTGGCCTACACACAATACCCAATAATGTCGAAGTGGAATTGTTTATGGAAATGTTTACAAATTTAATACAAATTAAAAGCTGAAATGTCTTGACTCAGTAAGTATTCAACCCATTTGTTATGGCAAGCCTAAATAAGTTCAGGAGTTTAATTTTTTTTCTTAATCAGTGTCGTACGTTGTATGGACTCACTCTGTGTGCAATAATAGTTTTTGAATGACTACCTCATCTCTGTACCCCACACATACAGAAAATTGTAAGGTCCCTCAGTCGAGCAGTGAATTTCAAACACAGATTCAACCATAAAGACCAGAGACGTTTTCCAATGCCTCGCAAAGAAGGCTACCTATTAAAAAGAATTTAAAAGCATACCTTGAAAATCCATTTGAGCATGGTGAAGTTATTATTTACACTTTGGATGCTGTATCAATTCACCCAGTCATTACAAAGATACAGGTGACCTTCCTAACTCAGTTGCCAGAGAGGAAGGAAACTGCGCAGGAATTTCACCATGAGGCCGGTGGTGACTTTAAAACCGTTACATAGTTTAATCGCTGTGATGGGAGAACTGAGGATGGATCAACAGCGTTGTAGTTACTCCACAATACTAACCTAATTGATAGTGAAAAGGAAGCCTGTACAGAATTCAAATATTTGAAAACAATCATGCATCCTGTTTGCAACAAGGCACTAAAGTAATAATGCAAAAAATGTGGCAAAGCAATTAACTTTTTGTCCGTAATACAGTGTTATTTTAGGAGGCCAATACGTTACGGAGTACCACTCTACATATTTTCAAGCATAGTGGTTGCTGCATCATGTTATGGGTATGCTTGTAATCGTTAAGGTCTGGGGAGTTTTTCAGGATGAGAAAATTAATGGAATGGAGCTCAGCACAGGCAAAATCCTAGATGAATTCACCTTTCTGCAGGACAATAACCTAAAACGCAATGCCAAATCTACACAGGAGTTGCTTACCAAAAACATAGATTTTGGTAGATTTAAGTCAAACTATGGCAAGACCTGAAGTTTCACAGCTGCAATTAATGTGCAAGTTGCTTCAACAGATATTGACTCAGGGGTGTGAATACTTATGTAAATGAGAATTTAATAAATGTTGAGTTCTGGCTGTAACACAATGTGGAAAAAGTCAAGGGGTATGAATACCTTCTGAAGGCACTGGTACACTACATACATACATACATACATACATGCATACAGTTGAAGTCAGAAGTTTACATATACTTAGGTTGGAGTCATTAAAACTCATTTTTCAACCACTCCACAAATTTCTTGTTAACAAACTATAGTTTTGGCAACTTGGTTAGGACATCTACTTTGTGCATGACACAAGTAATTTTTTCAACAATTGTTTACAGACATTATTTCACTGTATCACAATTCCAATGGGTCAGAAGTTGACTGTGCCTTTTTAAACAGCTTGGAAAATTCCAGAAAATGATATTTTGGCTTTATAAGCTTTCTGATAGGCTAATTGACATCATCTGAGTCAATTGGAGGTGTACCTGTAGATGTATTTCAAGGCCTACCTTCAAACTCAGTGCCTCTTTGCTTGACATCATGGGAAAATCAAAAGAAATCAGCCAAGACCTCCACAAGTCTGGTTCATCCTTCGGAGCAATTTCCAAACGCCTGAAGGTACCACGTTCATCTGTACAAACAATAGTACGCAAGTATAAACACCATGGGACCACGCAGCTGTCATACCGCTCAGGAAGGAGACACGTTCTGTCTCCTAGAGATGAATGTACTTTGGTGCGAAAAGTGCAAATCAATCCCAGATCAACAGCAAAGGACCTTGTGAAGATGCTGGAGGAAACGGGTACAAAAGTATCTATATCCACAGTAAAGCGAGTCCTATATCGACATAACCTGAAAGGCCGCTCAGCAAGGAAGAAGCCACTGCTCCAAAACTGCCATAAAAAAAGCCAGACTACGGTTTGCAACTGCGCATGGGGAAAAGGGTCATACTTTTTTGAGAAATGTCCTCTGGACTGGTGAAATGACCATCGTGATGTTTAGAGGAAAAAGGGGGAGGCTTGCCAGCTTGCAAAGAACACCATCCCAACTGTGAAGCAGCATCATTTTGTGGGGGTGCTTTGCTGCAGGAGGGACTGGTGCACTTCACAAAATAGATGGCATCATGAGGAAGGGGAATAATGTGAATATATTGAAGCAACATCAAGACATCAGTCAGAAAGTTAAAGCTTAGTCACAAATGTCTTCCAAATGGACAATGACCCCAAGCATACTTCCAAAGTTGTGGCAAAATGGCTTAAGGACAACAAAGTCAAGGTATTGGAGTGGCCATCACAAAGCCCAGACCTCAATCCTATAGAAAATTTGTGGGCAGAACTGAAAAGGCGTGTGTGAGCAAGGAGGCCTACAAACCTGACTCTGTTACACCAGCTCTGTCAGGAGGAATGGACCAAAATTCACCCAACTTATTCTGGGAATGTGGGTCATAAGCTGAAATAAATCATTCTCACTATTATTCTGACATTTCACATTCTTAAAATAAAGTGGTGATCCTAACTGACCTAAAAACAGGGAATTTGTACTAGGATTAAATGTCAGGAATTGTGGATTTTTTATTTTATTTGGCTAAGGTGTATGTTAACTGACAACTTCAACTGTACATGCAGTACCAGTCAAAAGCTGACACACCTACTCATTCCCGGGTTTTTCTTTATTTTTTACTATTTTCTACATTGTAGAATAATAGCGAAGACATCAAAACTATGAAATAACACATGTAGAAACAAAAAAACTGTTAACGCTTGTTTTTTTTTATTGTGTTATTGGCTTTTTATTCCATGTGTAACTGTTGTCTGTTTTGCTTTATCTTGGCCAGGTCGCAGTTGTAAATGAGAACTTGTTCTCAACTAGCCTACCTGGTTAAATAAAGGTGAAAAAAAAGAAGTTTAAAAACAAAACAACATTTTTGAGATTCTTTAAAGTAGCCACCCTTTGCCTTGATGACAGCTTTGCACACTCTTGGCATTCTCCCAACCAGCTTCATGAGGTAGTCACCTGGAATGCATTTAAATTATCAGGTGTGCCTTGTTAATTTGTGGAATTTCTTTCCTTAATGCGTTTGAGCCAATCAGTTGTGTTGTGACAAGGTAGGGGTGCTATACAGCAGATAGCCCTATTTGGTAAAAGACTAAGTCCGCTTTATGGCAAGAACAGCTCAAATGAACAAAGAGAAACGACAGTCCTCATTACTTTTAAGATACGAATTTCAGTCAATGTGGAACATTTCAAGAACTTTGAAAGTTTCTACATGTGCAGTCGCCAAAAACCATCAATCGCTATGACGAAACCGGCTCTCATTAGGACCGCCACAGGAAAGGAAGACCCGGAGTTAACTCTGCTGCAGAGGATAAGTTCATTAGAGTTACCAGCATCAGAAATTGCAGCCCAAATAAATGCTTTACAGAGTTCAAGTAACAGACACATCTCATCATCAACTGTTAAGAAGAGACTGCATGAATCAGGCTTTCATGGTTGAATTGCTGCAAAGAAATCACTACTAAAGGACACCAATATTATTATTATTATTATTATTATTATTATTATTATTATTAAGAGCCTTTCTTGGGCCAAGAAACACAAGCAAAGGACATTAGACCAGTGGAAATCTGTTCTTTGGTCTGAGTCCAAATTTGATTTTTGGTACCAACCGCTGTGTCTTTGTGAGACACAGAGTAGGAGAACGGATGATCTCTGCGTGTATGGTTCCCACCGTGATGCATGGAGGAGGAGTTGTGTGGATGCTTTGCTGGTGACACTGCCAGTGATTTTTTTTTTTTGTTGAATTCAAGGCACACTTAACCAGCATGGCTACCACAGCATTCTGCAGTGATACGCCATCCCATCTGGTTTGCGCTTAGTCCCACTATCATTTGTTTTTCAACAGGACAATGACCCACTATCTCCAGGCTGTGTAAGGGCTATTTGACCAAGAAGGAGAGTGATGTAGTGCTGCATCAGATGACCTGGTCTCCACAATCACCCGACCTCATCCCAATTGGGATGGTTTGGGATGCGTTGGACCACATAATGAAGGAAAAGCAGCCAACAAGTGCTCAGCATATGTGGGAAGTCCTTCAAGACTGTTGGAAAAGCATTCCAGGTGAAGCTGGTTGAGGGAATGCCAAGAGTGTGCAAAACTGTCATCAAGGCAAAGGGTGGCTACTTTGAAGAATCTAAAATAAAAGTGTTAGTTACTACATGATTCCATATGTTATCTTATAGTTTTGATGTCTTCACTATTGTTCTACAATGTAGAAAATAGTTCAAACAAAGAAGAAACCTTGAATGAGTAGGTGTGTCCAAACTTTTGACTGGTATTGTACACACACACTGAGTATACCAAACATTAGGAACACCTTAATATTTAGTTGCACCCCCGTTTTCGCCCTCAGAACGGCCTCAATTCGTCGGGGCATGGACTCTACAGTTGTGGTCAAAAGTTTTGAGAATTACACAAATATAATTTTCACAAAGTCTGCTGCTTCAGTGTCTTTAGATATTTTTTGTCAGATGTTACTATGGAATACTGAAGTATAATTTCAAGCATTTCATAAGTGTCAAAGGCTTTTATTGACAATTACATGAAGTTGATGCAAAGAGTCCAAATTTGCAGTGTTGACCCTTCTTTTTCAAGACCTCTGCAATCCGCCCTGGAATGCTGTCAATTCACTTCTGTGCCACATCCTGACTGATGGCATTCTTGCATAATCAATGCTTTGAGTTTGTCAGAATTTGTGGGGTTTTATTTGTCCACCCGCCTCTTGAGGATTGACCACAAGTTCTCAATGGGATTAAGGTCTGGGGAGTTTCCTCGCCATGGAACCAAAATACCAATGTTTTGTTCCCCGACCCACTTAGTTATCACTTTTGCCTTATGACAAGGTGCTCCATCATGCTGGAAAAGGCATTGTTAGTCACCAAACTGTTCCTGGATGGTTGAGAGAAGTTGCTTTCGGAGGAAGTGTTGGTACTATTCTTTATTCATGGCTGTGTTCTTAGGCAAAATTGCGAGTGAGCCCAGTCCCTTGGCTGAGAAGCAACCCCACACATGAATGGTCTCAGGATGCTTTACTGTTGGCATGACACAGGACTGATGGTAGCGCTCACCTTGTCTTCTCCAGACAAGCTTGTTTCCGGATGCCCCAAACAGTCGGAAAAGGGATTCATCCGAGAAAATGACTTTAACCCAGTCCAATCCCTGTTACCTTTTGCAGAATATCAGTCTGACCCTGATGTTTTTTGACACCAATCCATCCTCTTGACACCAGGCCATCCTCCAAAAGTCTTTGCCTCACTGTGCGTGCAGATGCACTCACACCTGCCTGCTGCCATTCCCGAGCAAGCTCTGTACTGGTGGTGCCCCGATCCCGCAGCTGAATCAACTTTAGGAGACGGTCCTGGCGCTTGCTGGACTTTCTTGGGCGCCCTGAAGCCTTCTTCACAACAATTGAACCGCTCTCCTTGAAGTTCTTGATGATGTGATAAATGGTTGATTTAGGTGCAATCTTACTGGCAGCAATATCCTTGTCTGAAGCCCTTTTTGTGCAAAGCAATGATGACTGCACATGTTTCCTTGCAGGTAACCATGATCAACAGAGGAAGAACAATGATTCCAAGCACCACCCTCCTTTTGAAGCTTCCAGTCTGTTATTCGAACACCATCAGCATGACAGAGTGATCCCCAGCCTTGTCCTCCTCAACACTCACACCTATGTTAATGAGAGAATCACTGACATGATGTCAGCTGGTCCTTTTGTGGCAGGGCTGAAATGCAGTGGAAATGTTTTTTTGGGGATTCAGTTAATTTGCATGGAAAAGAGGGACTTTGCAATTAATTGCAATTCATCTGATCACTCTTCATAACATGCCATCATACAAACTGAGGCAGCAGACTTTGAAAATTAATATTTGTGTCATTCTCAATACTTTTGGCCACAACTGTACAAGCTGTCGAAAGCGTTCCACAGCGATGCTGGCCCATGTTGACTCCAGTCCACAGTTGTCAAGTTGGCTGGATGTCCTTTGGGTGGTGGACCATTGTTGATACACACAGGAAACTGTTGAGCGTGAAAAACCCAGCATCGTTTACAGTTCTCGACACAAACCGGTGCTCCTGGCACCTACTGCCGTACTCTGTTCAAAGGCACCTACCTTTTTTGTCTTGCCCATACACCCTCTGAATGGCACACATTCTCAGTTGTCTCAAATCCTTCTTTAACCTGTCTCCTCCCCTTCATCTACACTGATTTGAAGTGGCTTTAACGAGTGACATGAGGGATCATAGCTTTCACCTGGATTCACATGGTTAGTCTGTCATGGAAAGAGGTGTTTTTAACATTTTGTGTGTGTTAATGCCCCACAACACAATCTCGCTCTGCAAAAGTAAACATTTATCTAGCCATCAAGCACAATAACCATAGTAAAGTTAACATAAAGTCACCCATACAATAACACAATCATAAGTGTCATGCTCATCAAACAAAGTGGCATACATAGCAGAGTTCTATATGTAATTATAGGGTAGAACAGGCATTCTGGGTAGAGCCTTGTATACATAGAGGGCTCTGGTTCTGGGTACCAGGGGTTCTGAACCATCCCTGTCTGTGTTCCAGAATCTTCTCCTTTCTGGATGTGGTGACACTCTGTCGCTGTGCCCAGGTCTCACGGGTGAGTTTGTGTTTCTGAAGTGTGTATTTGGTTCAGTGTGCGTGTGTTCAATTGTGTGTTGGACAGAATAGTGCAACCAGTGAAGTTGACCTTGTGCCCCTCTCTCCCTCAGTCGTGGAATGTGCTCGCCCTGGACGGCAGTAATTGGCAGAGGATTGACCTTTTCGACTTTCAGAGAGATATTGAGGTCAGGAAGTCTCGCATAAACCTTCTTTTTCCTCACCTCTTCTCTCTCCTATCCATCTCATCCTCACCTGCCATTGATATTTTTTTTTTGTCTGTCTTGCCATCTTTTATGGAAACAAAGTGGATATTCATAGCTTTGACCTTATAAACACAAACAACTTTGACATTAAACCCACATACCGTGATTATCTAAGATTGAATTCAGGACCTTAGCAGTTGGTTGTCTACCAAAGGAAAGTTTTAATGGACTACTATTGATGTTGTGCGTTCACCACAATCAATGCCATGCACTGTATGTCAGTCTATTGACCATGTCACTGTATGGATGACAACAGATGACCATTTAAAGGCATTTGAAATGTATGACTGATGTATTCACACGTGACAAGGTTAGTACATTGCCATAATCAACGATGAACGACCTGAATGCCAGGTCAAGTATAATCATGTTTGCCAGACTTGAGTGCCATATGAAGACAGACACTCAACAGGCTCTGTGAAATGGGTTCAAGCAGTCAGTGTTTACAAAGATGGTTGAGTTTTGCCTAAACAGGCAGACTCCCACCCTATGCTCCTGCTACATGTGTTTTTGCATGTATGTGAAAGTGAAGATGATCTGGGGATGAATCTGGTTTGTGAGAGGTGTTTGTTTGTGTCCGTGTGTTGCAGGGGCGAGTGGTGGAGAACATTTCGAAACGATGTGGGGGATTCCTGAGGAAGTTGAGTCTGCGGGGCTGTCTGGGGGTGGGGGACAGCGCTCTGAGGTGAGGACTGACTGGGAATCTGGCCTAGACTAGGAACTCTTGGCACTGAGGAGGGTGAGGGGAGGAGATTGATTGTGGGAGCTGGAGGGCAAGTACACACACTCCGGTGCAAATATGTCTGTTCCTGTTTGTTTTTCAACAGAACCTTCTCCCAGAACTGCAGGAATATTGAGCTGCTTAGTTTGAATGGCTGCACCAAGATTACTGACAGGTATTTTCAGACATTTATGCCTTGTTATGTTTGTCTAGTTTAATTATGTTTCACTAATGTACTAAAGTGTTACATTATTATACATGTAAGCCTCTTGTCTCTTTCTCTCCCATGCAGCACATGTAATAGCCTCAGTAAGTTCTGTCCCAAGCTCAAGCACTTGGACCTCGCATCCTGTACCTCAATCACCAACCTGTCACTCAAAGCACTTAGGTGAGGGGTCTCTCTTTCTCCCTCTCTCGTGCACACACACTCATACTGTCAGCATTCATGGAAAAACCTTGTCACTCACCTTTTGGTGATTAGATTGTAGTCATCCCTCTTCATGCTCTGTGACAGTTTGTTGACTCTAGGACTAATATAAGCCATTCAAAATATCCTGGGACTTTTTTGAGATACAAGGTTTTTCCAGGACTCCGACAATGCTCACTCTCTCTCACACACACACACACCGGGGAGTCTCCTCAGCAGGAGCAGATGGTTGCATCTGTTGTGCAGGCGTAGGGTGAACAGGTAATTCCGCTATTCAGGGGATGTGCATAAATTTGGGGGCACATTTGTTGTTTTGCCGTCTTTTTATCTAATATCTGTGCCGGGGTCTGACCCATTTTCTTCCCCTGCAGCGAGGGCTGTCCTCTTTTAGAGCAGCTCAACATCTCGTGGTGTGACCAGGTGACTAAGGATGGCATCCAGGCCTTGGTACGATGCTGTCCCGGACTCAAAGGCCTTTTCCTCAAGGGCTGCACACAGGTAGGGCCAGGGCAAAGGGCAACAAACGGGTCCGCTAGAGATGGAACCATTAAAAAGCACAAGGTCTCTACCTCGGTCTAAGAAAGGTGCATTAACAGAAGAAGAGACTGGATGTGTGAGAGGTATTCAGACACCCTTGGGAGGTGAAAGGAACAAGCGGATCGCGTATGATTAGTATTGTAGCCAGGAGGATGAAGCGTTAAGATATAGGTAAACTGAATGGCTGACTGAGGGGAGAGGGGCTTAGCTAGTCTAGATATGAGACCAGGGCTAATGTTTGTGTTGCACACAGTGTGCTGGGGATGGTAGATCCAAACAGCAGGTAGGGCATTTAGTTGCAGGAGGGGGTTAGCTAGCTACCTCATTGGTGGGGTTACCTTGGTGCACTGCTAATGGGATTTCAAATGACTCTCTCTCTGTCTCTGTCTCTCTGCCTCTCTCTGCCTCTCTCTCTCTGCCTCTTTCTCTCTGCTTCTTTCTGTCTCCACATATTAACTAGTTGGAGGATGAAGCACTGAAGCACATTGGTGCACACTGTCCAGAGCTGGTCACTCTCAACTTACAGACATGTTCGGTAAGCAAGCACCTCTTTCAGTGTTTAGGTCACATAACAGCAAAACCTGCTGGTCACAGCTCCAAAATAAAGTGAGTGTCTTGCTTGATATTTCAGCACCCATCATGTTTGGGGCTGAATGCTTTGTTGTGGTGGGTTGGGGGCTAGTAACTCCTGAATAGGTTTGTCATTGAGAAATGACAAATCTCTAATAGCTGTTGTGGCCATCCATATGGAAGGTAAATGAGTAATGTCCTGCCTCTGCTGTTTTTTTGTGGACTTTTTTGTGTACAAGGCTGCTCAGTCAGTCTGCATCCTGCCCTGCAGTAGAGGGACTGGTGTGGACTGAGGCCTGCCCTGCCATCTAACCTACATAACGAATAGCGTGTGAAATCCACCCAGACAACACATTTGTTTCTCTGGCATCCTCTTTATCGGTGTCTCCAAATTCCCTTCCTGTTATGTCTACACCCCAAATGCCTGCCTCCCTCCCTCCCTCCCTCCCTCCCTCCCTCCCTCCCTCCCTCCCTCCCTCCCTCCCTCCCTCCCTCCCTCCCTCTTTCATTCCTTGTCTCCTTCTCAATGTCTCCCATCTTTCAACAGCTCCCTCTTCTTTTGCCAGACTCACCTCGTTTTCGTCCCCTCTCTCTCTTTTTTTACACCTGTGCTTTCTCTATGTGGTTCCCCCTCGCAACTTTCTGCAATCTTGTAAGATCAGAACTATAGAGGGAAAAGAGATGAAAATATATCACAAAACAAGATATGATTCTCATTCACCGTTCTGAGGTGGATATTCATATCCTACGGCACCAGTTATGGTAATATTATGTTAATTTTGATAATGGTGTTATATCTGTTTGATGCTGTGGAAGTTCTGTTAGTGACCCGTGCCTGTTTCCCTCTGAGCAGCAGATCACAGATGAAGGTCTCATTACTATATGCCGGGGCTGTCACCATCTGCAGTCGCTGTGTGTCTCAGGTTGTGCCAACATCACAGACGCCATCCTCCACGCCTTGGGACTGAACTGCCCGCGCCTCAGGTTGGTACTCCCTCTGCTCCTATTCTACCTCCTCACCCCGAACTTTGCTCCAACCCCTCCACACTGGTCTAAGGTGTGTGTGTGTGTGTGTGTGTGTGTCCACCACCAAGCCCACCTCATCCAACCCACATCCACGCTACCCCCACCCATCCCTGCTTATATCCCCTGTTCACTCCAAATACCACCAGAAACCCCATACAACCCTTCATACATTAACGACTCAAATACACCCACTCTCCTTTCTGGTTAGTGCCCAAGTTAACCCATCTTGTATTTCCTCAGACACGTCAATACATAGCAGTTCCCCCGACAATAACAGTATGTCCTTTCTCCTTTCAGAATATTAGAGGTGGCTCGCTGCTCTCAGCTCACAGATGTGGGCTTCACTACACTGGCAAGGGTGAGTGTGGAAACTGATGCAGGTCACACACACCTCTGACATACACTACCGTTAAAAAGTTTGGGGTCACCTAGACATTTCCTTGTTTTTAAAAGAAAATCATTCTTTTTTTGTCCATTTAAAATAACATCAAATTGATCAGAAATACAGTGTAGACATTGTTAATGTTGTAAATGACTATTTTAGCTGGTTTCTTATGGAATATCTACATAGGTGTACAGCGGCCCATTATCAGCAACCATCACTCCTGTGTTCCAATGGCACGTTGTGTTAGCTAATCCAAGTTGATCATTTTAAAAGGTTAATTGATCATTAGAAAACCCTTTTGCAATCATGTTAGCACAGCTGAAAACTGTTCTGATTGAAGAAGCAATAAAACTGGCCTTCTTTAGACGAGTTGAGTATCTGGAGCATCAGCATTTGTGGGTTCGATTACAGGCTCAAAATGGCCAGAAACAAAGAACTTTCTTCTGAAAGTCGTCAGTAAATTCTTGTTTTGAGAAATGAAGGCTATTCCATGTAAGAAATTGCCAAGAAACTGAAGATCTCGTACAACGCTGTGTACTTCTCCCTTCACAGAACAGAGCAAATTGTCTCTAAGCAGAATAGAAAGAGTGGGAGGCCCCAGTGCACAACTGAGCAAGAGGACAAGTACATTAGTGTCTAGTTTGAGAAACCGATGCCTCACAAGTCCTCAACTGGCAGCTTCATTAAATAGTACCCGCAAATCACTAGTCTCAACGTCAACAGTGAAGAGGCAACTCCGGGTTGCTGGTCTTGTGTCTGTGTTCTTTTGCCCATCTTAATCTTTTCTCTTTATAGGCCAGTCTGAGATATGGCTTTTTCTTTGTAACGCTACCTAGAAGGCCAGCAAACTTTTGAACGGTAGTGTGTATGTGTTGTCTTCGTGTTCATTTTTATTTTTTTTGTGGCAGAATTGTCATGAGCTGGAAAAGATGGACCTGGAAGAGTGTGTGCAGGTGAGCTAGCCTGCGCAACACGCACATTCCCACACACACTAACATACACTGTAGCACCATCCACCAGAAGGATACGTTTGTTTATGTCTCTCCCCAGATCACGGACGGCACACTTATCCAGTTGTCCATCCACTGCCCTCGTCTGCAAGTTCTGGTGAGCACTAGCTAATGGCTTCTATCCTAGGAGCTTGTCTCAAACATGCTTTGTTCAATCTAAGGAACCTCTTGAAATTCTACGAAATACATTTCAGAAGAACTTGTTTCTTATATAATCCACAGTCTCATGGTGTTAATAACAAAAGACACCCAGTGTGTCGGGTGGCAGTAGTATTGCTGTTCTAAACTGTTCCCTTGTTGTTGTTGTGATCTCTCTCTCAGAGCCTGTCTCACTGTGAGCTGATTACTGATGATGGCATCAGACATCTGGGCAGCGGGCCCTGTGCCCACGACCGGCTGGAGGTGATCGAGCTGGACAACTGCCCCCTGATCACGGACGCCTCGCTGGAGCACCTGAAGACCTGCCACAGCCTGGACCGCATCGAGCTCTACGACTGCCAGCAGATCACCCGCGCAGGCATTAAGAGACTAAGGGTAGACACTGGTGCTACAGCGTACATTGCTGCTTATGCGTTGTGCACAGACGCCCAGACTCGCATAGATTACAGTTGAGGAATTAACATTTCTTAGATGCGGTTGTATTGACCCTTACACCAACACTTGTCTTTTTATCTCTTTCTCTCCTCCTCTCCAGACCCATCTACCTAACATCAAAGTGCACGCGTATTTCGCCCCAGTCACCCCACCCCCCTCGGTCGGGGGGAGTCGCCAGAGATTCTGTCGTTGCTGTATCCTGCTATGATGTGAAGACTGCGCCCCCCCCCTCCCCTCAGCCCAAAATCTGCCCTTCCACTCAACCTGGCTCGGCATGGTCCGATCCGGGCTCCAGGTATACATGCTGGTGTGTCCCCCCTGATTGGAGCCGCAGAGAGAGGGAGAGAGCCCAACCACCACAGGGTCTGGGAAGAACCTTCCCCACGACGTTCCCAAACCCACTCACAACAGCCTTTGTCAAACACACAAATAAACACACACCCCCACACACACATCACCACAGATGAGCGTCAGTACATTCCCTGCTGTCCCCAGGCCCATGTGCTAAAGACCACCCAGCATTACAGGGAGGATTACATAATAGAACCATTGCTGTTTACAGATTAGGCTCCTGATACACTGTATGGACTACATGAAACTAGGGCTCACTGGATACAAGGTTCCCTATGGACTAGTATGACCTTTTACTGAAGGATCAGGAAGATAGGTTTGGATCAGAAACTCACATCCAATGTGTGTCTGGGTGTTGGGAGGATAACCAGAAACATGGCTAGATCTATGAGGATATTGGTTTGGTAGGAATGCCCTCAGAATCTTTCAACGACTGACAAGCTACCTCTAGACATAACTGCTCTTTTGTTAGCCTCTGGTTCCAGACTGCCCACTCCAAACATATAGCTAGGCCAGTTTTTTATTATTACAAAAGACCGGTTTCCATTGGCACTTTGAAGTCATACCAGGTTGGACTGGCCTTGGTGGGCAAACTGAAATTGCGTTTCCGCTGCCTCCAAATAGAATAAATGATGTCATGTTGCTAGGTAGTCAATATGTGTCTGCAGCTGGCTTCGCTAATGTTGCTAACTGGCAAGATGTTGACGAAGTTAAAGCATTGTGAGGGTGAATTTAAATAACTTTAACCCATACTCCTGTCAGTGCTAGCCATACTCGGAGCCATGTAATTTAGCTTGCTAACTAGCCAAACGGTTAGCGTCGCCATTCGCAATTAGCTAACTAGCTAACCAGGCAACCGGTTTAATATGATGCAACTACGACCTGGCCAGCTACAATTCCTGCTAGCTCACTTTAGCTAGCTACAGTAGCTTGTTTTAACTCTGAAATGCTAGCTAATAATGGTAGCTATCATTTTAGGGCTGATTGTTGTCATAAAGGTTTGTGTAGGGCAAAGATATATGGATCCAGCTGTGGTGGTAATTCGTGTCATGTCTAACTACTGCATTACTCCTTGTCCATGTGCTAGCTGTCAGCTCGCACACCCAGATGAGCTAGCTAAACGTTGGCAGCACCCAGCAGTGATTATTTTATTTTTTTTAATATTAAAAATATATTTTTTAACTGCGTTACCAGCCCGACCAGTTGTGAAACTGGGCTGCGCTGGCTCGAATTTGGGAATTCCATTCGAAACAGCTCTAATTTTAAGTGCTAGTGGAAAAGGGTGTCTTTCTGGTGTCTTCTACAGCCATTAAACTGCCCCACCCACACTCTCTCACAAACATAGTGTAGATGCAGTAGGTGGTAGTTCTTATCTAGACTCAAAGTAGCTGCAGCTTAATGCAGGCCTGCTAGGGGATATGCGGAGTTTATGAGCAAAATGATGACAGAGTCTCTGTCTCACCTAATAGTTTACTGCCACATGACTACACACACTTGAACATGCGCACGCACACACACACACACAGCTCAATACCCTTTCCCCCTTCCCCTTTCTCTGTTACAATCAGAAGCTTCATTGTACAAAAAAAAAAGAGAGAATGGTGAATATTTTTCTAAAAAGGACACCAATTGAGACTTACACGTGGGGACTTGAGAAGATGCCAAATGTTGCATGTAACAATTCTAGTTTTTTAAATGTAATATATGTAAGTACTGTGGAAATCCAGCCCCGCAACCAGCTAAACCACACCACAGACCATGGTGTGAAGGAGAGATTTACATCAATGGGTCTCGCACTATGAACTATGTTAAGCCAAACACGTACTACACGTGTGTGTGTGTGTGTGTGTGAGTGTGAATGTTCCGGGGCTATGGGGAGTAGTTTGGACAGTGAACCATTTTGGAGACATAATAAACCAGGCCCCTGCAAGCTAGTCTTAACAACAGCAAAATATAGAATACCGACACAAACTCATAAAATAAAAAAGATTGACGTCACTGCGAGTTTGTGATGCCAGACAGACCAGGAGAACGGAAAGAAAAAGCCAACCGAAACAAAGGATCTGTATTTTTATTTTGTTGCTTTTAGTCTTTTTTTCCCTTGTTGATGAACATTCTTGATGAATGAGAGCTGGCGAACCACACATGGGTAGGAGGAGATGCCCAGTGTTGCTTGCGGGCACCGGGATCTGGTCAGTGACAGTGATGCCCCTTCAACTCCCATGAGGCCTTGCAGGGGAGAGGGTGCCATTGGAGTTGACCCTGCCACCAGCGCAACACCCCCTCTTTCTGCCTGGAACCAGTGATATGAGAGGAGGAGGGGCCGCTGGGATTGGATAGGAACAAGGATGTTGTTTAGAATCTTGACCTGGAGTGAGCTGAGCACACAACACTGGCCTGCTGACAGATGTTGGAGTGCAGGGGTATGTGTCCCAAAACGCCACGACTACCACCTTATGAAAAGACTTTGACCCCTGTTCATGGGTATCAAAGCCTTTCATCTGGATCCTTCCTCCTCTCCCACACTTTAACCTTCTCTGTTTTCTGTCTCTCCTCTTCGATTCTCTCTGTTCTGTTTTTCTTTTTGTAGTTGTCTTTGTTTTAGCCTTTTTCTGTTCAAGTTGGTGACTTCTACATCTCGTTCTCACCCCTCGCCACTCTCTCTTTTCTGTTTGGTGTGTTTTGGGTAGGGGCTGTTTTTGTTGTTGTTTTGCATTCAGTCATGAGTTCAGTGTTTTCCCAAGTTAAGTTTGAGCCCTCTTGCAGTCCTTGGTTTTTGGTCTTATGCGGTTTGTGTTCTATTACGAGTTCTTGTTACCTAATGTCCAGAGTGTAGCCTTTTTTCAGGTGGAAGGGTTGGACACAGTGCAATTTGTAAAATAAGTTAATGATGAGGATGAACCGGTGTCCATTGTATGTATAATGGATGTTATACAACGTATTGAATGTGTTGCCATGAAGGCGTTGTCTGGGAACGTGGGGGGGTAGGGCCTAGGTTGTGTGCTGATGTAGCAGAAACAGATTCCTCTCCTGATGTGCTTTCCCTTTACTTGTTATGCCTTGCTTTGGGGATCCCCTAACACCATGATGCAGCCCAGCCCACTGTAGAAACAAAACAGAGTTGGTACGCCCAATATAAATGTTTTAATGTGCCCTAAAAATGCATATTTCCTTCTAAGATTCAAACAAACCAACAGGCAAAACATTTAATGATGATTATTTTCTATTTTGTGATTTGTCAGCCAGGGGTAGAAGTGGGAGGGGGATAATGCAAACTGAGATGAATCTAGTCTGATCTGTTTTGTTGAATGTGGGTTTATGGGGGATTAGAGAACATCCAGGAGCCAAGATGGCAGAGATGCATAATGTACTCTCGTACTACTCACCCTCTGGCTACGTGCAACTGTGCTTCCACTGCTCTGTACGGTCTGAAGTTACTGGAAGGAAAGTCATGGTGAAGCCTGGATCCAGAACACCTGTTTGCCCTCTTCACACATAGTTGCTGAGTCACAGGCACCACTTCTACTCGCTTAGTCATACACAGACACACTGAGACACACACGGTACGCACTGACCATTTGCACTGCCATGGTCCTCTCTGAATCATAACTCAGGTGAGAGCGAAGGTATGCAGAGTAGACATGCAAGCTTACACATACACACTATTGACAGCACAGACAACAGGCAAATTCAGACTCGAGCGGTACCTTTTAGAATGTATTCAGTATACATGAGAACATGTCCATACCGGGTTCTCATAAACTACACAAACTACCCTGTAGAGTGTCAAGACGAAAGACATGCAAAACAATTATACTGCTTCATTCCACTTTTTTCCCCCCAGCAGTTTACATGAAAGATGACAGATTACTGAATTCTGGATCGGTCCACTCAGTCCCTATGACTAGGCTGTGTGTTGCAGGGGGTAGGGGAGGATGGATGGCTGCGTGAACAAGATGGTGGATCTAAAGTGTGTCCTTGGTAGTTTGACACCCGGGGATTACTTTACTTTTTTTTATTTTTTATTGTTTACTTTACAATGACTGTAGTTCATATAAATTAATGTCAATCTTTTTTTCTTTTTTTTTTCTTTTCTTTTTTTTTTACAATTAACTGATTATAAATAAATATGTATGTATGTATGAATAAATATATAACTATATATTATTAAGATTTGCCTGTTTGTTTATTTCTGTAATTGCAGTATGTTGAAGAGTTTATTAATTTTGCTCTGAAATTTTTCCTGGCCTGACTAGGAAAAACTCTTGGCCCCAGTTATAGGCTATATATAGAGACTAGAGTTTTTCCTGGTCAGGTAGTCTCCATTATATTGTAATAGTCCTACATGTTTTCCTGTTACTGTATGTAATGCATGTTGTCCTAACCTTAGCGCAACACTAGAGGGCAGCAATAAGCTACTTTCCCCCAAAAAAGTCTGAGAAACCCAACCCTGAGGATTGTGCAGGGTTGGAAGAAGCAGACTGGAACTACGTTACGAGTAGTTAAATGCTCTTTTACTTAATTGATCCACTTTGTAGCTAAATTTAATTCAAACATGTATGTGACCCAAGTCTTCATACTAATGGTGTGTGGGTATCTGATGTCGGTGACAAAATCGCAGAAGAATGATCCTGTTCATTCAATCTGCCCCATTGGGAGTAACCACAATTCTACCCGTCCTACAGTGCCATGACGACCAGCGACTTAGCTTGTGATGTTGTTGGGCTCATAGTGCCACATGGGGGCCATTTTGGCTCCAGTTGTCCCCCTGCTGCTCGAGATATTGTGTTCCTCCTTCCCTCTGGCATGGAGTGGCTTGTTTTTGCCTCCTATCTTGTCATTGGGGGGACCTTATTTTTAGCTGGTTTACAGACACCTGGGGTATTAGTCTGCGAGTGCACAGGAGAGTAGGCAGATTGAAAATCGTATGAATGTTCATTGAGGGTGTATTGTTTTCTCCACACAAAGCAATTGACTAATAAGAATGGCTAAGTTTGTAGTCAAGACTCACTCGGGTAATTGGTCACACTTGTGCCATTCAGGATAATGACATTCTGCACACACTTTAGAGACTAATGTGGCATATGCTTAAATATGACGCATGTGAGCGTCGACAAACAATGCGCACACACATGCCTCCCCTAAACACACATGCAGGAGATCAAACTGCAGCCCCAGTGTTCTATCAGGAAGCGTGTTCCATTGCTCTCTGCGTCTGCACAATCCGCCATGCAGCTGGCACTTGCTGCTGACGTGCTGGAGAAAACTAGGAATAATGTATTTGAATATGATTACTGAGGCTGGGGTAACACAATAATAATGTCACTCTCCTTGGCTTCCTTTTCTCCTCTCTTGCTCTCTCTCTCCCCCTCGCTCTCTCTTCTCTCTCTCCCTCTCTCCTCCATTAAATGGCTTCTGACAGCTTAGCCCAAACTTTGATGAAGGGCTTAGGTGGAATAATGGAATGCATACATACAGACATAGAAATACTGTAATCATATGCAGAAGTGTAGCTCTCTCTGATGTTGTGGCAGACTGCTACCAGCTCTGTGTTTGCGTGCGTGCGCACACACACACACACACACACACACAGGCTCTCCATCACTCTTTCACCTATGTGAAAGTAGAAGAGTTTGTCCCTGATTGTCCCTGTCAGTGAGTCCACAGTTGAACAAATGACCAATCAATGGAAAACAACAGATGAATGTGATGGGCTCAAAGACTAAGGAAAATGTTTGTAACCACAGCCACCACCCGTAGCCCCCCTTTTAACCAATCACCCTGTCAGTATCACATGGCCCATGACGAATGGCAACTGCCTGGTATTTAAGCATCAGAGGCACATCTGTATAGGAGATTAGGAGCTCACCTTTTATAAGGCAGATAGGGTCTGTGACTGTGCCCGCTGTCTTTTATAGGACAGGGAGAAAATGAAGGAGAGATGGGCTGTGCAACACTTACTGAATCCGCTAAATGGAAGCTGCTGTAACAAAGACAGCACGTAGGGGTTCGTTTTATAAGCACAGGTAACCTTGGAGAGGAGCATAGTGGTTAAAGAAAGGAGAGGACAGAAACCAGGAAGAGAACAGAGAAGATCATTACCTGAAGATGCTCTGGTGTTTCTCTTTCCCTTGCTCTCACTCTCTTTATTCCCTTTCTCTAACTATCCTCCCACTTCCTACCCCTCTCTCACTCATGTAGATACTTTTACACAGACAGTGGAAAATGGGCCAACCCGTCCCACAAGGGTCGTCTTTCTGGGGGAAATCACTTGAAAACTATTAATAAAAATTGAAGCTCTCCTCGGATTAGATTCCCAGAATTTTCATCCCTCCTCTGGGTCATTCAGATCAGTGTTTTTCATATTTAGCCTAAGTATAAACAGACCGTGTTCTCAGTAGGCTACCCGGTGAGACAGCTTCATTCTCTGTATTCATTCCAAGACAAGTGCACTAGTCAACGTGCAATAATTGAAACAGTTTTTGAATAATCTATTACACTTCAGGCAAGATGTCATCACATCAGTGTGGAAAACCTGGCCCCCTAACCAATCATTTGATAATGGACAGGTATGACATCTACATATACCCTGTGGTGTGTGCTCTAAGGTGTAATAAGGTACAGTCTATTATTTGGAAGTGATTCATCATGCTGATTCATGAGCTGTCCAGTGCGCACGCACACACACACACACACACACACACACACACACACACACACACACACACACACACACACACACACACACACACACACACACACAGAGAGAGAGTCTGATCTGGTTTGTCTTGTGCTCGATGACGCATACAGAAAGAAGGGCACATATAGTCTGGCTACCTACATTGATGACTAACACCTAGAAACAAGACATGGTGGTGAAGGTGGAAACAAAAGTAAAGTTTTTGTTCATTTATTTTTTTAAATTCATTTATTCTAAAATAACAACCTCTAATGTAATCCTTACGCCAAATGTAAGTAAGCACTTTATGATAGCCCATCAATGGAAATGTTGACAAGTGTCCTGTGACCATGGCATTCATTTACACAGAGATGGTCCCTGTTCCCAATACGTTGATGGGAACTTTACTCGAAGCCCCAGTATTTTCTATCATAACCTACTGTCACACCAAGATACCGCCCCCTTTATGAAATTCTGACAAACACCAATCCTGAAATTGGAGTAAATGAATATTGACATAGTTGTAAAGAGTGCTCCAATCATGCGCCACGGACGCACATGGAGGCGTGACTGGGTTTGAAGTTTAGTCGAATTTATGTAGGCAGCACACGTCCAGTAAAAGGTTCGACGAAAGGAAAATGCTATTGCACCCTTTCCATACTACTACTACAGGAGTTCTGGCTTGTGCGAGGAACCTTCCTGGAACGTCTCAACTACTTGTTTTTGGAAATCTAATGGACTATAAGCCCTCAGATTCGAACACATTATTAATATTTGTTCTTCTTTAGTAGAGTCGCACCTGCTTGTTGCAACATGAGGTATTTGGATCAGAGTTTAGTTGACTACTATAGTACTATCAGAGAGAATAGCAGTTGGTAGGTTACTTGCCTCGCAGGGCAGGATAGGACCGTTATTTGCTGATGCGTAACTAAGGTCCAATCTTTCGAATACCGCCACAGACTGCACCCTTTCTGCAGCCCTGACCTAAAATGCCTTTAGACCTGTGATGTGTATTAATTGGATGTAACCCTGTGCATCTCGTGGCGCATAATCCTCAACAGCCTGCCTATTCCCCGCGCGCGTGAATCGTTAAAACGTGGTGAGATGTCACACTTAAATTTAGCCAATTTCAACGGCTACACTGGGCAGTACTTTTGACTAACTCACATTTGAATGAATTCAGCAGTAACAGCCGACTGTCTCATTTCATCCCGTGAAGAGACTGATGATGACGGAGAACAGCGAGATGGAGACCGAGACGCAGCTCCAACGCTCACCAAGCAACATGTCCATCACACCGGTGTCAAAGGCAAGTAGTATACTACAATCACATGTCTCACTGGCTGACAACTGTTTCGGACCTCGGTGAAACTACAACTACCCTTGCAAGATAACCAGCGGGAGAAATTTGAACCTCAGTCCACAGTGGTGTGAAGGTTTTACGCAGTCGGTTCTTCTGACTAGATACCGGAGATTTTGAAATATGAAGGTGTTTGAATGGTTGTTCCAGGTGTTTTCACATGGTGAATATGTTTGATTTGTGTTAACACGTGTAATATTTGGCCAGAAAGCCATGACACAACCACATACCAGTAGCCTGTATGACTTGGTTTAAGAAAGTTAAAAGTACTTGTTGCTTTCACTATCACATTGATACCTTTCTTTTGTTTTATGATGCTGAGACGGAGTTACTGTTGACCTAATATCAGGGAAAAAATAATAGTTAATCACTGCTTTATTATAGTATTGTAGTTTTTTATATGATTTATTATAACATATAGAGTTTTTTTTCTCATAATTTGAATCGTTATAAACCCAACTGTCTTGAACACAGTAGATTTCAGCCAGGTGCATTTCAAACCGCATCATCAGTATATTGCGTCACTATGGGGGAACTAAAATAACTCACGTCAGGTGACGTAAAGGGGGCAAGATGATTGGAACATTCTCTTTCTCTCACTTACTGTGCGTGTGTGTGTGTGTGTGTGTGTGTGTGTGTGTGTGTGTGTGTGTGTGTGTGTCTACGCTTACACACATGCTCAAAATGAAGAAGACTTTACAAAGGGACACTCAGGTTCCAGAATGTCTTGGAATAAATGTCCTGTCCCAAGTTATCTTGCAATCAGGCCCATTAGGAAAGTTTGTTTAGTTTTGAATGTAAATTATTTGAACACTGCAGACACTCACAGCATTACTTCACTCACAATTATTTAGTTTAATGGAAGAGATTACAGAGTGCCAAGCAACTTCTCAATTGATGCAAACTCATTTACTGTCCAGAATTCAAGGTCCCTGGGGTCAAACATGAAAGAAACAAGCTATTACATGTTGTCTCTTGATGTTCTGGTCATTTGACTGCCTTACTGTGCATGTATGTTTCTATTATTGTCTATCATGTCTCATTGACTGAGGTTAATGCTGGGTTTAGATGGCACGAGGTAGACGGCAAACTGGATGTCATCGTTTTCAATGAGAGAACGACGGTAAATGCCTTGAGGCTGGCATTGAACGCAGTCAGACGCCACTGTAGACGGGTCTTGCCGCCAGTAAACTATTTCAACTTTTGCCTTTCTGCCACAGCGTTGTTTTCTATGTTGAATTGCACTCTTTGTTTACTGAAATCACCATAGCAACGCATACACTCGTGCTGGCTTGCTTTTGCCGTCACTCTCTTTCTTGCTTCTCTTTCTTGCATTCTTGTCCTGCTACGCCGACTGGTATGAAGGTTATTGCATGCAGCATTAGATTAAAGCACACAGCATCCATTGATGTTGCCTGCCTACGCTCAGCCTCAGTTGTTCAAATCAGGCTTGTAATGACATAGAATGCTAGCTGACTGTGAGACACTATTTCGAAAGGTACATTGAAAACATTTCTTGAAGTGCCTTTTTAAACAGACACAAACACACACACACACACACACACACACACACAATTCTTTGGGGACTGTTTTCTTCCAGCCTGAAATCCAACACAACACCGCTGTTGTCCTCAAGCTCCTTGTGGAGAAGCTGGGTGACACCTAGGAGGAAGATGTTAAAGAGGACCGGTGCCAGCACACAACCCTGCCTCCCACCGCTGCTGACTCCAAAGGGCACTGACTCCTGCCCTCCTATGGCCACCTGAGCCATCATCCCATCATGGAACAGGCAAAGGATGTTGAGTAGAATGCCCCATAGTAGTTCCCTGCTCACTCTGTCGAAGGCCTTGGAGAGGTCGACAAAGGCCATGAGAAGGTCCCGTTGTTGTTCACGGCACTTCTCCTGGAGTTGCCGTGCCGTGAATATCATGTCGACCGTACTGCTGTTCTTTCTGAAGCCGCATTGTGACTCCGGCAGCAGTTCCTCTGTGATGTTGTTCACCAGCCTGTGTAGCATCACCTTGGCCAGGACCTTGCCGGCAACAGCCAGAAGGGATTTCCCCTGGCTGTTGCAGCAGATGGACTTGTCACCCTTGTTCTTATAGATGGTGACAATGTTTGCATCCCGCCACTGTTGGGGGACGTTCTCCCGGTCCAAAACCTCTGTGATGTGCTGGTGGAGCATTCTGGTGCTGAAGTAACCTCCCTTCTTATGTAGCTTTACCGGGATGCTGTCAGCGCCAGGAGTCTTGTTGTTCTTGAGCGAACAGATAGCTGATAACACCACTTGGAAGGTTGCGAACGGTTGAGGTCTTGAATGGGTGGACGGACAGGCAGTTCTTCCAGGATGGAGTGGTCTGTAGGAGAATGATGATTGAGTAGTGCTTCAAAGTGGTCAGCCCACCTCATAGGATCTGGTTTTGGTCCTTCAAGAGAGTCAGACCATCAGCTGTTTTCATGGGGGTGATGGTGCGTCTTCTTGGGCCATAGATAGCTTTTGTTGTAGAAATTGTGCATGTCGTTTTTGTCCGCATAAATTCGGATTTCCTGTGCCTTATTGGTCAAACATTCGTTCTGCAGAGCATGCAAGGTTGTTTGCAATTTATTGCGCGATGCACGCCATTCCTTGTGAAGGGTAGCAGATGTGGGACTGTTGAGAGTAGAGGTTGACCGATTAATCGGCATTAATTAGGGCCGATTTCAAGTTTTCACTTATTCACTTATGCCAACAGGTGTTTCGGTGAGGCTGGGTAGAAGGTTGTTCTTAATTGCCAGTCCCACACCGTGCTGATGTTGTCCACCCGGAGGGTAACCTTTCCAGAAGAAGGTGTAACCTTCTCCCTCCTCTTTCAGGGACCCTTCATCCAGGAGCCTGGTCTAACTCAGGGCAGCAATGTCAATGTTGTAGTGCCTTAGTTCTGCAGCAATCAAAGCTGTTCTCCGATGGGGTCTATCGCTATTATCCTCAGTGTCCAAAAGAGTTCTGATGTTCCATGTCGCCAGTTTCAGGGGAATTATTTTCTGAAGCATTTTTTGACTGCTGAGTGGAACTGAAATAGGTGCAGGTAGCCTATCCAGGATGGAGTGAGTGGGCAATTTTTAGGCCACCTTTTTTAGGCCTCTTCCCAGCTGGGGTGAGCAATATGGTTCCTAAATAGGGCTGCTCAGTCACACAGGGGTCTGCCGAGAGCAGCTGTCACTCAAGTCCCAGCTGCTGGCGACCATAATAGCCCTATGCCGTTGGCGTGCAGGTGTCTGATTAAGCGCTCCTGGTGCATTCACTCCTGCCTAGTCACCAGACACCCCAAGGCCGCCAGACTTTAGTCCGGTTTCCGGTCGATGGCTTCACCGAGGTCAGAAGTGGTTACCTGCGCAAAGGAAGTTATTTAAGGTGTTGCTGAGGGTGCGCAATCCTCAACAGCACTACTTCACCGTAGGAGGGTTGAAATTCCAGTGGCAAGGAGGGAAACCCAGGACGACCAGTATCTTCCACATCTGCAGGAGGCTGCTGGAACCCCAGTCTGTCTGCGTCCGCCTACCGCGCGCCGCCAGCACGCTGCTTTTCTCTTAGGGTGAGCTCCCCTAGCTTTTGTCCTACCAGACTAACCCACAAGGCAGTGGATCAGTGGTTGATGGCTGCCAGGACGTGTCCACACAGAGGTGGGCCTGCACAGTCACATCTCTGGGGCCCACTGCTGCTCCGAGAGCCCCTGCCGGAGAGCCTGGAGTTTCAAGTCAACCAGTTAACGTGTGCCGTCGCGAGGAGGCCGGACAGGAGTCTTGGTCATGGAGAGGCTTTGTACCGGCAAGGGGAGACTTGTGCATGAAGCTGCTCCCCAATTCACCACAAGGGCTAGCCGGCTAGTATGCAAGCACGTGGCAAGGGGGCATGCAATTAACCTCTACCTAGACACTACTGTAGTAGACGCGTCACATGCACCCTGAGGTTGCCCACACGCTCACTCTAACTCTCTCACTCCAACTCTCTCTCTCTCTCTCTCTCTCTCTCTCTCTCTCTCTCTCGCACACAACACACTGTCTCACACAGACACTGAATCAGCTCACACATGCTTCACATTTCTATTGTATTCCAGATGTCTATGGTTTACTACATCACCCTGAAGAAGGCACAGTGATGCCAAAACATTGGTGGTTTATCCAATGAATGACTTGGAGCTTGTGTGTACAGTCTGCGACTCTTTATTTATTTTCATAGTATACAACCTACTACATCACTCTGACATTGCAATCAGAACTTGATCCTATCATATCATCACTGATAGGAAAAAAACACATTTACCCACGTAGAATGATTTCTCTCCTGTCTCCTGCCTTTGTTTTGTGCTCAGTGAGCATGTGCCTCATCAGACACGCAGAGTGACCAGTCTCTCTGTCTGTGTCTCTCTGTCTCTGTCTCTGTCTCTCTCTCTCTCTCTCTCTCTCTCTCTCTCTCTGTCTGTCTGTCTGTCTGTCTGTCTGTCTCTCTGTCTCTCTGTCTCTCTGTCTCTCTCTCTGTCTGTCTCTGTCTGTCTGTCTGTCTCTCTCTCTGTCTCTGTCTGTCTGTCTGTCTGTCTGTCTGTCTGTCTGTCTGTCTGTCTGTCTGTCTCTCTCTCTCTCTCTCTCTCTCTCTCTCTCTCTGTCTCTCTCTGTCTGTCTGTCTCTGTCTCTGTCTCTCTCTCTCTCTGTCTGTCTGTCTGTCTGTCTGTCTGTCTGTCTGTCTGTCTGTCTGTCTGTCTGTCTGTCTGTCTGTCTGTCTGTCTGTCTGTCTGTCTGTCTGTCTGTCTGTGTGTCTGGGAGTGATTGATTATGCTATTCACACACACTCACTCTCCCACCCGACTCATCAAGGATTTGAACATCCTGCTTCATTCCTCAATGTAAACTACTACTATAATCTCTGCTTTCGTTACTGGGAGATTAGGTTGTAGTATAAAGGAATCAAGGGTCAGTGCCACAATGATTTATCTTGTTCACCGTAAACCCCATGGTTCTGATTGAGGTTGACTCCTGTAGTGTTAAAATAGTAGGTTAATTGCCTATGGAGTTCCCATTTAAATGCTTGAAATATAATAGGTTTGTGCCCAAAGACACTTTCTCGGTTGTCGTCTATTAAGAATCCATTAGTTGAACACTGTGGTAAATGTCAAAGCCATTCTCTCCAAATAATCGGATCAGGGGGAGGGGTATGGACCCTATAGACAGGGTCTGATGGTGTCAGGATTTGGGGTTCTTGCTGTCAATCTTTCGCACATGCACGCACACACACACATACACCCACACACACACGCTGCACACATCCCATCTCCCCGTCTATCCTTCTATCTTATCTTTCTATCTGTCTATTTCTCTTTCACACACATAATCAGAGCCACTCCAAAAAAAGAAGGCCTCCTGAGTTATTTGACGTGACCAGATATCAGACAAGCACAAGGCCATTCTGATGAGAGGGAGATAGAGAAGAATGACTCCCACCAGATAACAGATGCTCCCTGAAGCTGCCTGCAGCGTGTTCTCACTAGTCCCAACTTAGATGAAGGATGTCAGAAATTGAGAGAAAGGCAGAGAGGGCCAAAGAGGGAGAAGGAGAGGAGGACTCTAGAGTGTCGCCGCTGGGCTGGCTCACAGTGGCGTGCCTTGTCCAGACGGGCTGAGGTGTGTGCTGTGTGTGTGTGTGTGTGTGTGTCTGTCTGTGTGTGTCGAGGAGCAGATTAGATTCTGGGGGAGTGGACAGCAGCCAGGAAAATAGCACCCTTCTAGTAGCTGCAGACTGTCATCACTATCAACATCTTGAAGAACAATCTGGCCTTAATGGACATGCACTCTTCTAATCTCCACCCGGCACAGCCAGAAGAGGACTGGCCACCCCTCAGAGCCTGGTTCCTCTCTAGGTTTCTAATCTCCACCCCGGCACAGCCAGAAGAGGACTGGCCACCCCTCAGAGCCTGGTTCCTCTCTAGGTTTCTAATCTCCACCCGGCACAGCCAGAAGAGGACTGGCCACCCCTTAGAGCCTGGTTCCTCTCTAGGTTTCTAATCTCCACCCGGCACAGCCAGAAGAGGACTGGCCACCCCTCAGAGCCTGGTTCCTCTCTAGGTTTCTAATCTCCACCCGGCACAGCCAGAAGAGGACTGGCCACCCCTCAGAGCCTGGTTCCTCTCTAGGTTTCTAATCTCCACCCGGCACAGCCAGAAGAGGACTGGCCACCCCTCAGAGCCTGGTTCCTCTCTAGGTTTCTAATCTCCACCCGGCAGAGCCAGAAGAGGACTGGCCACCCCTCAGAGCCTGGTTCTTCTCTAGGTTTCTAATATCCACCCGACACAGCCAGAAGAGGACTGGCCACCCCTCAGAGCCTGGTTCTTCTCTAGGTTTCTAATATCCACCCGGCACAGCCAGAAGAGGACTGGCCACCCCTCAGAGCCTGGTTCTTCTCTAGGTTTCTAATCTCCACCCGGCACAGCCAGAAGAGGACTGGCCACCCCTCAGAGCCTGGTTCCTCTCTAGGTTTCTAATCTCCACCCGGCACAGCCAGAAGAGGACTGGCCACCCCTCAGAGCCTGGTTCTTCTCTAGGTTTCTAATATCCACCCGGCACAGCCAGAAGAGGACTGGCCACCCCTCAGAGCCTGGTTCTTCTCTAGGTTTCTTCCTAGGTTCAAGCCTACAGGATACAGGAGACTTCAGGGAGACTGTATGTGATCGGCAATGACTCCTTCAGTAAGACAGGCCACAACACCAAACTTTCACATTCAATATGCTCTTCCTCAGTTAGGTTTGGGGATTTTGCTTTGGGGTGTGCTATAACATGGTGTCTGTCATTCCCTCTGACACTTCTAATACTCCTCTACCTCCCTTTGGGCAGGGCTCTTGTGAGAGACAGAGACCACAGAGTGATGGGGGAGGGGGACTTTAATTGGTGTAACACCTTCACTGCCTTGTTGTTTATTGATGCGACACCTTGCCTGACACCTTGCCTGTCACTGACAGGGATGCACTGCTGTAGGACTGTGGCGCGCTGCAGGGAGGGAGCAGTGCGAGGATAAGGAAACATCCACATATTATGTGTTCACTGGAAGAGCTCCAGATATGCCGCAGGTAGCATGTGCTTTGGCAATTGGGTCTCTCCCCTTCTCTCTCTCCCCCCCTTCTCTCTCTTCTCTCTCTCTCCCCCTTCTCTCTCTCCCCCTTCTCTCGCTCTCTCTTTCTCTCTCCCTCTCTCCCCCCTTCTCTCTCTCTCTCTCTCTCTCTCTCTCTCTCTCTCTCTCTCCCCTCTTCTCTCTCTGTCCCCCCTTCTCTCTACCCCCCTTCTCTCTCTCCCCCTTCTCTCTCTTTCTCTCTCTCTCTCTCTCTCTCTCCCCTCTTCTCTCTCTCTCCCCTTCTCTCTCTCTCTCCCCTCTTCTCTCTCTCTCCCCCCTTCTCTCTCTCTCTCTCCCCTCTTCTCTATCTCTCCCCCCTTCTCTCTCTGTCTCTCTCTCTTCTCTCTCTCCCCCCCTTCTCTCTCTCTCTCTCTCTCCCTTCTTCTCTCTCCCCCCTTCTCTCTCTCTCTCTCCCCCCTCTTCTCTATCTCTCTCTCTCTCCCCTCCTCTCTCTCTCCCCTCCTCTCTCTCTCCCCTCCCCTCTCTCTCTCTCTCTCTCTCTCTCTCTCTCTCTCTCTCTCTCTCTCTCCTCTCTCTCTCTCTCTCCCCTCTTCTTTCTCTCTCCCCCTTCTCTCTCTCTCTCCCCTCTTCTCTCTCTCTCCCCCTTCTCTCTCTTGCTCTCTCTCCCCCTCTTCTCTCTCTCCCCCTTCTCTCTCTCTCTCTCCCCCTTCTCTCTCTCTCCCCTCTTCTCTCTCTCCCCCTTCTCTCTCTCCCTCCCCTCTTTTCTCTCTCTCCCCCCTTCTCTCTCTCTCTCTCTCTCTCTCTCGCTCTCTCTCGCTCTCTCTCCCCTCTTCTCTCCCCCCCTCTCTCTCTCCCCCCTCTCTCTCTCCCCCCCTCTCTCTCCCCCCCTCCCCCCCCCCCTCTCTCTCTCTCTCTCCCCCCCTCTCTCTCTCCCCCCTCTCCCCCCCCTCTCTCTCTCTCCCCTATTCTCTCTCTCTTTCTTTCTCTCTCTCTTTCTCTCTCTCCCCTCTTCTCTCTCCCCCCTCTCTCTCTCTCTCTCCCCTCTTCTCTCTCTCTCTGTCTATCCCCCTTCTCTCTCTCTTTGTCTCCCTCTCCCTCCCACTCTGTGATTGACAGGCCATGTCTCGGGGTCTAGCATGTGGACAGTGACCAGGAGAGTGCAAAGGGCGGGTGATGAGCTGTCAGGGTGAAGGTGATGGTAGGTTCTTGGGTGGGGGGGGGGGGGGGTACTGCTGATCTGAGGGGGTGAAGAGAGGAGGGGGACGGGGGTGGAGGTACCAGCCAGGTAGAGCAGCTTTCCTTTTATATGGAGCTTGGTTTCACACAGCCTAGCCCAGTAAGTCTGGAATAAATACAGAGAGAGCAGGGAGAGAGAGAGAGCGTGTTTGTGAGTGTGCTCTGTGTGTGTGCCCATTGTTGGATCAGTTGGGTTCATGTGTACTTGTGTGTCTGCGTGTGTGTACGAGTGTGTGCGTGCAGAGAGAGCTAGAGAGAGACTGCTCGTGCATCTCTCATTCAAAGTGGGACTCTGCCGTTGCCATGCATAATGAGCAGCTTTAGTCTAGCAGTGAAATCTACAGACATTCAACAGTTCCATGTCTCTTCTGTTTTTCTCGCTTATATAATAAATAAGAAAAGTGTTTATATTACCCTTAGTACCTGATCGGCTACTTGAATCCTCTCACAATAGGATTCCCTTGCATTTAATTGGACCTTAGTAAACACTGTTGCATAGCGTGATCATTTGTGTCTTTCCCCACTAGTCCTCTCTTCCTCTCTGGCCACCACTTGTTTCTATCAACATCAGCAGCAGCACCAACACAGCATCTGCATCCCCAGCACTTCTTACATCCACACAGACTCTGCAGATATTTGTATCCTCATTAGAATAATGGGAGGTCTCTTGTCAGCATTTTAAATGAGTCCTCTGTTCACATTTTCTCTCCAATTCCCTCTCCCTCGGGCGGGATAGAGTAGATTACTCAATATAACACTGACTGAACCGAGCAGTAAAGAACAGTCCTATCATCTATCTATCTAGCTATCTATCATCTACAAGTAACTGCCAAAATAATGGAAACACGTCAGTAAATTAAGGATACAAGGTGTCTTAAAAGTAGGTGATTCCACACAGGTGTGGTCCCTGAGTTCATTAAGCAATTAACATCCCATCATGCTTAGCGTCACTGAATGGTTTATTGTGGTCACTGAATGGTTTAATGAGCATGAAAACGATGTATACCATATGCCATGGCCGTCTCAGACACCACATCTCAACCCAATTGGACACTTATGGGAGATTCTGGAGCGGCGCCTGAGACAGAGTATCCATCAACAAAACATCAACTGATGGAATTTCTCTTTTGAAAAATTGTGTTGTTATCCCTCCAATAGAGTTCCAGACACTTGTAGAATCCATGCCAATGTGCATTGAAGCTGTTCTGGCTCGTGGTGGACCAACGCCCTATTAAGACGATTTATGTTGGTGTTTCCTTTATTTTGGAAGAGACTTGTATCTATCTATCTATCTATCTATCTATCTATCTATCTATCTATCTATCTATCTATCTATCTATCTCTTGACCTACCTACCTACCTACCTACCTACAGTACATACCTTACTGTTCCTACCTACCTACCTACTCTCTATCTAATCTATCTAACTCTACCAGTGTCCTGACCTGATCTAGCGGTGAGGGATGGAGCCACTCTGCTGTGGTGCTTCTAGCAGGATCACTGCAGCAGAATGATCACCTAGCGTAGCACTTAAACCTGGTTGATTTTTCTCTTGAATTGACATAATGTGTGCACTCTAAACCAATAGCTATGGAAGTAACCCAGTGTGGAGGCAGTAGTGGAGATATTGGGTCAGACGATGTCTACAGAGAGTGGTGGGGGGAGTGAAGAATATGAAGACACCTGTGTGTCCCCAGGGCCAGCTAGTCAACCTGCTGCAGTCAACCTGCTGCAGTCAACCTGCCGCAGTCAACCTGCCGCAGTCAACCTGCCGCAGTCAACCTGCCGCAGTCAACCTGCCTCAGTTAACCTGCTGCAGTCAACCTGCTTCAGTCAACCTGCTGCAGTCAACCTGCTGCAGTCAACCTGCCTCAGTTAACCTGCCGCAGTCAACCTGCTGCAGTCAACCTGCTGCAGTCAACCTGCTGCAGTCAGCCTGCTTCAGTCAACCTGCTGCAGTCAACCTTCTGCAGTCAACCTGCTGCAGTCAACCTGCTGCAGTCAACCTGCTGCAGTCAGCCTGCTTCAGTCAACCTGCTTCAGTCAACCTGCTGCAGTCAACCTGCCGCAGTCAACCTGCCGCAGTCAACCTGCCGCAGTCAACCTGCCTCAGTTAACCTGCTGCAGTCAACCTGCTTCAGTCAACCTGCTGCAGTCAACCTGCTGCAGTCAACCTGCCTCAGTTAACCTGCCGCAGTCAACCTGCTGCAGTCAACCTGCTGCAGTCAACCTGCTGCAGTCAGCCTGCTTCAGTCAACCTGCTGCAGTCAACCATCTGCAGTCAACCTGCTGCAGTCAACCTGCTGCAGTCAACCTGCTGCAGTCAACCTGCTGCAGTCAGCCTGCTTCAGTCAACCTGCTTCAGTCAACCTGCTGCAGTCAACCTGCTGCAGTCAACCTGCTGCAGTCAACCTGCTGTCTGAACAATAATCTGGTCCGGTCAGGGAGAGGATTGCTGGGTGATGGTAAAATAAGATTATACTTGATTGTTTGCTTGCCCTGAAATTTGCCTTTCCGATACAATAGTTCCTTAGCAACCAATATCAGACAGGTAAAACAAGTTAAAATAGATAACTGGGTACACAGAAAACCAATACTGGAGTAGAAATGAGCTGTGTCATATATTTACCTTTTTGTGTCATATCTTCTTTGCCCTTATGCGCCAGCCAGGGTAATGGGGATGAGTGAGTGAGTGTCGTATCTTTACGTAACACACCCATGAGTCAGAGAGGTAAGGAAGGGCTGGTTCTGAGGAGAGGAGAAATATTGGAGGGGGATGAATTCAACAACAACTCAAAGACCACAAAGCATCAGTCACTGCAGCTTTGGATCAAAGTTCTCACAGAGACCTTTGCTTCACTGGAATAATGTTCTAAAAGACAGACAGCACAACATTCCCCAATGCCCCCCCCCCCCCCCCCCCCCACCCATGCTGCTTGCATCCGATTAACACGTGAACCGCAGCAAGAAGAAATAGAAAATGTGTGTGTGTGTGCATGAATGCTTGCGCGCGTGTGTGTGTGTGCATGAATGCTTGCACGTGTGTGTGTGTGGCGTGCGGACGGTGTCTCTTCCGACATTATTCATTTAGACTTAGGGAAGTTTCCCAGCAGGTTATTTATCGTCTGCCAATTGTTTCTCTTACATCTCCAGACAGAGATTTTGTGTGTGTGTGTGTGTGTGTGTTTGTTCCCTTGTTTTTCATTTTGAGAGCTGTCCATAAACAACCCTTTGTCTCTCCCAGGGCTGAAACAGTGTTTGGTGCTCAGCACAGCTTTGACCTGGGAGTTGAACAGTTAGACATTGGAGAGGGATTCTTCTTGAGGTGGTGGGTTGGATGCCCATGATATATGGCAGGGAGAGAGAGGGGGGAAACATTTAGAAAAAGGGAGAGGGAGGGATGGGAGAGACAGAGAGAGAAATGAAAAGATAGCGAGATAGAGAAAGCTTTTCCTCTGAGGCAGCCCTTCTCTTCTCAGCCCTTCCTCTGACGCAGGACCCACGTGACTACACAGGACGTGGAGAGGCTGGTGTTAGGTAAACGATCCTAGACTTTCTGGCAGTATTATCACGAAATTGCAGGGGATAGGCATTGAATATGGCAGTTAAGCGACTAGTTCACACATACGTATGCCAGGGTTGGTTTGTACAGTTGCTAGGTCACCTAAGGTATTGTATGCAAAGGACATAATCGACATGTAAATGACAACAAACAGTCATTATGAACTGGAGCCTTGTGGATTACTATGCATGAAGCCAACTGGCAGTACTGAAGGTTAATGTTGACGTTACTTCAAATGATAAGCTGCGGCCGTCTCAACTAAAATAGAGTTTGACGAGGATTTCTCTCTGGCCGAGTCCCAAATGGCACCCTATTCTATCTGTAGTGAGCTGCTTTTGACCACGGCCCATATGCGCTAGAAAGGGAATCGAGTGCTATTTGGGAAGATCAGCACAGAGGCTTGATTAGATGCGCTCTAATTGAGACGTGTGTTCTAGCACGGCGCGGGCGGCAGGCTACGACCGACCATAGAAATAGAATCTAGATTCGGTTACTATGACGCCCAGGCTTCTTTCCTCTGACTTAACATGCTCTGGACAAACACCTCTGACGCTCTGCACCGCAACTCATGGTCGCTGCGTAGGGGGCAGCCGCGCTGACAGGTGTGTCAAACCAAACCGCCTCTCCGCTTCAATTCCCAATCGTCATAGGCTCAGATGAGCAGCTGTAATCAAATGATTTGACACAGGGAGAAACACACACTCGACACGAACAGGCAACCGCGTGCACGCACACAACACTTCTATGCTCATCAACACGTACACAGGGACAGCTATCAGTCTTTCTGACTCACACACTCTCTTGGACAAACTGTCTTCATCTCCTATTCCCTGAGAAAGAGAGGCGTAAGCCTCCGCTAGTAGCAGACAGACGGACAGAGAGAGAGAGAGAGAGAGAGTGTGTACGTGTGTGTGTGTGCCGGTGTCGGTGTGTGTGTGTGTGTGCGTATGTGCATTCGCACGCACAGCGCAGGGAGCTGTGTCTGTGGTGGATCTACGGTGTGTCTGCCTACCCTGGTCCATTCTTTTCGTTTCCGACAGAGGAGAGGACAACGCCCTCCTCTCTCTGCTAGCTCCTCACCTCTATGGTGTCTCTGTGACAGACACTTCACCACAGCACCATCCATAACACCGAACTCCACATGATGTATGATCATCAATATCTCTGGCCTGAGGAGCAGGTTGGCATTTATTGTCATCAATCTTGCCCCGGAAGCAGATCTGCGGTGGTCACTAGCTAGCACAGTCAAAGTCATAAAATCTGGTTTTAAACCTAACCCTCAACTTAACCACACCGCTAATCTTAATGCCTTACCCTAACCTTAAATTAAAAGTTTAAAAAAACACATTTTTGTTTTTACATACATTTTTAAGATAATAGACCATTTTGACTTTGCAGCTGGCCCATCTAGCAGAAAATATTCAGTTCTGCCACCAGGGAAAGATACCTAACAATAAACGTCAACCTGCGCCTGGGGAGATCATCAGTCAGTTGAGGGACATGTATTTGTTTAGGTAATCAATGCAAGTTGGAGAGACAGCGAGACAGGATACAGGAGTGATGGCTCTGACATGTGTTCATTAATCAGTCATGCAGGAACAGCTCGGTCAGTAGAGCTGATAAGGAGTGAAATATAGTCACGTCATGTACAGTACGTGGGGTAAGGATGCTGTGTGTATAATCGTGTGTGTGTGTGTGCGTGTGTGTGTGTGTGTGTGTGTGTGTGTGTGTGCATTGCATGTATACAGTAGGTGTGTGTGATATGTGTGTACGTTTACCATTTTAGCTCAGCACTCGCACTGACAATGGGCCAGAGGTAGGCTGGTGTGATGACATCGTCAATAGGCCCTCAACTAACCTGTACCCCTGCCCACTGACTCGGCACCGGTGCCCCCTGTATATAGCCCCGTTATTGTTATACTTATTGTGTTATTTTAGTCAACTTGGTAAATATTTTCTTAACTCTTCTTGAACTGCACTGTTGGTTAAGGGCTTGTAAGCATTTCAGTTGTATTCGGCGCATGTGACAAATAAAGTTTGATTTGATTTGATAAAGGTACTGAATCTGATAAGGAGCCAGGAGATTGGCTGCTGATAAGGCTGTTGGGTAATCTGTCTCGGTCCTTTTCATCAGCCTTTCTCCCTCTGAACCAGGGAAATGTTATTTACACACATCCAAACCTCCACGTAAAGCTTTCCCACTGGGCACACACTGGTTGAGTCAACGTTGTTACCAAGTCATTTCAACAAAATGACTTTGAAATGACTTTGAATTGATGTCCATGCCCAGTGGGTTACGGCTAGCAACCTTAAATGAAACCCAACTAAATGGGATTTCCCAAATGATTATTTTCCATGTGAGTGCTAACGTCGTTTTGTGCTGTCGGGTTTTTTTCATGCAATGGTAAGTCAGCATCGCGTGTTTAATGGAACTACTATGGAAACGACTTGGCAATGGAAAATGGCTTGTTCATCGTCTCGGGGGAACAACTGGTACGAACAACCTGTTATTGTACCCGTTAAGTCCCTGACGTGTTGATACCTGTTGTGAATGTTCTCCTGAGGCTCTCCTCTCTCCCTCCCTGCAGCTCCAGCGTCTGAAGCGCTCCCTCTCCTTTAAGACCCTGACGTGTTGATACCTGTTGTGAATGTTCTCCTGAGGCTCTCCTCTCTCCCTCCCTGCAGCTCCAGCGTCTGAAGCGCTCCCTCTCCTTTAAGACCCTGATGCGCAGTAAGAGCGTGGAGAACTTCTTCCAGAGGTCCTACAGTGACGCCCGTCTCCCCCCTGACTTCATCACCGACCCGCCACCCCCCCTCCCCGCCCCCTGGCTCTCCCCTCGCCAGTGAACGCTCACCCTCCCTCTCTCCGTCACTCAGCCCCAACCCCTCCCTCTGCTCCCACTCCCCGTCTCTAAGCTCCTCCCCCTCGCTGTCTTCCAAGGCCCCGCCCCCACCCCACCTGACGCAGGTGACCCACTGCTTCCAGGAGCACGTGTTCCGCAAGCCCACCCACTGCCAGCTCTGCAAGCACCTGATCGTGGGTAAGGTGCCTACTTTACTCCCAGGCCTCTCGACACTACCAGCCTGCTTAGGCCTCAGTGTCTATGTAGGACTAGTGGCTTCATTCAGCCATTTCTCCTGGTTACTTGATCTTGTATTTCTAGCTGGTCATTGTCCTTACTTTATTAGGTCACTGCCACTATCCATTATACTAGAATCCACTTGACTATTAAGTGAACAGACTTCAAAGACAGCACTTTACTAGGTAGCTAATGACTGGAATAGTAAGTTGAAATGGCTCACATCATTTAATTCCTATTCAGTAGCAGTGAAGCAAACATTAGGTAGACTATAATTGGAGTTTATGCAGGAGAATAGCAGAGGTACCACAGAAAGGGTGGACTCCTCTCGTGGTATTCTTGGTTTTAGGACATGAAGCATACGGTTTGATTGGAATGAGAAGCTGAGGGCAAGTCTAGTTAGCGTTTTCACGTGCCCTTGGTTTGATATGCTGCTGCGTGTGTACAGGTCCCTTAACATTCTCATACTCTTTTCCTCTTTGCTAAATCTACTTCCTGTCGCCATGATTGATTGCAGAAGATGTCTTACTCTTTGTTTTGCTTGTGTTTTGCTTACCTCGTCATGTTTTCTTCACCGCACCAGCTGTCCTGTAGCCTGCCTCATCGCTCCCAGTCTCCTCTCTCTCTCTCTCTCTCTCTCTCTCTCCCAGTCTCTCCTCTCTTACCGTCTCTCATCTCTCTTACCGTCTCTCTTCTCTCTTACCGTCTCTCCTCTCTTACCGTCTCTCCTCTCTCTTACCGTCACTCCTCTCTCTTACCGTCTCTCCTCTCTTACCGTCTCTCCTCTCTCTTACCGTCTCTCCTCTCTTTTACCGTCTCGCCTCTCTTACCGTCTCCCCTCTCTCTTCCCGTCTCTCCTCTCTCTTACCGTCTCTCCTCTCTCTTCCCGTCTCTCCTCTCTCTTACTGTCTCTCCTCTCTCTTACCGTCTCTCCTCTCTCTTACCGTCTCTCCTCTCTCTTACCGTCTCTTCCTCTCTTACCGTCTCTCCTCTCTCTTCCTGTCGCTCCTCTCTCTTCCCGTCTCTCCTCTCTCTTCCCGTCTCCTCTCTCTTACCGTCTCTCCTCTCTTACCGTCTCTCCTCTCTACCGTCTCTCCTCTCTCTTCCCATCTCTCCTCTCTCTTACCGTCTCTCCTCTCTCTTACCGTCTCTCCTCTCTCTTACCGTCTCTCCTCTCTCTTACCGTCTCTCCTCTCTTACCGTCTCTCCTCTCTCTTACCGTCTCTCTTCTCTCTTCCCGTCTCTCCTCTCTCTTACCGTCTCCCCTCTCTCTTCCCGTCTCTCCTCTCTCTTACCGTCTCTCCTCTCTCTTACAGTCTCTCCTCTCTCTTCCCGTCTCTCCTCTCTCTTACCGTCTCCCCTCTCTCTTCCCGTCTCTCCTCTCTCTTACAGTCTCTCCTCTCTCTTCCAGTCTCTCCTTTCTCTTCCCATCTCTCCTCTCTCTTACCGTCTCTCATCTCTCTTACAGTCTCTCCTCTCTCTTCCCGTCTCTCCTCTCTCTTACCGTCTCCCCTCTCTCTTCCCATCTCTCCTCTCTCTTACCGTCTCTCCTCTCTCTTACAGTCTCTCCTCTCTCTTCCCGTCTCTCCTCTCTCTTCCCGTCTCTCCTCTCTCTTCCAGTCTCTCCTCTCTCTTCCCATCTCTCCTCTCTCTTACCGTCTCTCCTCTCTCTTACCGTCTCTCCTCTCTCTTCCAGTCTCTCCTCTCTCTTCCCATCTCTCCTCTCTCTTCCCATCTCTCCTCTCTCTTACCGTCTCTCCTCTCTCTTACCGTCTCTCCTCTCTCTTACAGTCTCTCCTCTCTCTTCCCGTCTCTCCTCTCTCTTTTCCCGTCTCTCCTCTCTCTTCCAGTCTCTCCTCTCTCTTCCCATCTCTCCTTTCTCTTACCGTCTCTCCTCTCTCTTACAGTCTCTCCTCTCTCTTCCCGTCTCTCCTCTCTCTTCCCGTCTCTCCTCTCTCTTCCCGTCTCCCCTCTCTCTTCCCATCTCTCCTCTCTCTTACCGTCTCTCCTCTCTCTTCCCATCTCTCCTCTCTCTTACCGTCTCTCCTCTCTCTTACAGTCTCTCCTCTCTCTTCCCGTCTCTCCTCTCTCTTACCGTCTCTCCTCTCTTACCGTCTCTCCTCTCTCTTACCGTCTCTCTTCTCTCTTCCCGTCTCTCCTCTCTCTTACCGTCTCCCCTCTCTCTTCCCATCTCTCCTCTCTCTTACCGTCTCTCCTCTCTCTTACAGTCTCTCCTCTCTTCCCGTCTCTCCTCTCTCTTCCAGTCTCTCCTCTCTCTTCCCATCTCTCCTCTCTCTTACCGTCTCTCCTCTCTCTTACAGTCTCTCCTCTCTCTTCCCGTCTCTCCTCTCTCTTCCCGTCTCTCCTCTCTCTTCCCGTCTCCCCTCTCTCTTCCCATCTCTCCTCTCTCTTACCGTCTCTCCTCTCTCTTCCCATCTCTCCTCTCTCTTACCGTCTCTCCTCTCTCTTACAGTCTCTCCTCTCTCTTCCCCGTCTCTCCTCTCTCTTACCGTCTCTCCTCTCTTACCGTCTTCCTCTCTCTTACTTTCTCTCGTCTCTCTTTTCCCGTCTCCCCTCTCTCTTACCGTCTCCCCTCTCTCTTCCCATCTCTCCTCTCTCTTACCGTCTCTCCTCTCTCTTACAGTCTCTCCTCTCTTCCCGTCTCTCCTCTCTCTTCCCGTCTCTGATCTCTCTTACCGTCTCTCCTCTCTCTTACCGTCTCTCCTCTCTCTTCCCGTCTCTCTCCTCTCTCTTCCCATCTCTCCTCTCTCTTCCCGTCTCTGATCTCTCTTACCGTCTCTCCTCTCTCTTACCGTCTCTCCTCTCTCTTCCCGTCTCTCCTCTCTCTTCCCGTCTCTCCTCTCTTCCTGTCTCTCCTCTTTTCCCGTCTCCTCTCTCTTCCCCGTCTCCTCTCTCTTCCCGTCTCCTCTCTCTTACCGTCTCTCCTCTCTCTTCCCGGTTCTCCTCTCTCTTTACCGTCTCTCCTCTCGCTTACCGTCTCTCCTCTCTCTTACCGTCTCTCCTCTCTCTTACCGTCTCTCCTCTATCTTACCGTCTCTCCTCTCTCTTCCCGGTTCTCCTCTCTCTTACCGTCTCTCCTCTCGCTTACCGTCTCTCCTCTCTCTTACCGTCTCTCCTCTCTCTTACCGTCTCTCCTCTCTCTTACCGTCTCTCCTCTCTCTTCCCGTCTCTCCTCTCTCTTCCCGTCTCTCCTCTCTCTACTGTCTCTCCTCTCTCTTCCCGTCTCTCCTCTCTCTTCCCGTCTCTCCTCTCTCTTCCCGTCTCTCCTCTCTCTTCCCGTCTCTCCTCTCTCTTCCTGTCTCTCCTCTCTCTTACCGTCTCTCCTCTCTCTTCCCATCTCTCCTATCTGTCCCAGTCTATATTAGTTTCTCCCCTCTTTTCCAATTTCTCTCCTCTCCCAATTTCTCCTCTCTCTCTGTTTCTCCTCTCTCTCTCCCAGTCACCCCCCTCTCTCCCAGTCACTCCTCTCTCTCTGTCACTCACAGTCTCTGTCACTCACAGTCTCTCTCTGTCATTTCCAGTTTTTCCTCTCTTTCCCCGTCTCCTCTCTCTCTCTCCTCTCTCTGTTTTCTTCTCTCTCCAGTTTCTCTTCTCACTCCCAGTCTCTTCTCTCTCTCCCAGGCTCTCCTCTCTCTCTCCCAGTCTCTCCTCTCTTTTCCAGTCTCTCCTCTCTCTCCCAGTCTCTCCTCCCTCTCCGTCTCTCCTCTCTCTCTCCTAGTCTCTCCCTCTCTCCCAGTCTCTCCTCTCTCTCTCCCAGTCTCTCCTCTCTCTCCCAGTCTCTCCTCTTTCTCTCCCAGTCTCTCCTCTCTCTCCCAGTCTCTCCTCTCTCCCTCTAAGTCTCTCCTCTCTCCTCTCTCTCCCAGTCTCTCTTCTCTCTCTCCCAGTCTCTCCTCTCTCTCTCCCAGTCTCTCCTCTCTCTTACCCGTCTCTCCTCTCTCTTACAGTCTCTCCTCTCTCTTCCCGTCTCTCCTCTCTCTTCCCGTCTCTCCTCTCTCTTCCAGTCTCTCCTCTCTCTTCCCATCTCTCCTCTCTCTTACCGTCTCTCCTCTCTCTTACAGTCTCTCCTCTCTCTTCCCGTCTCTCCTCTCTCTTTTCCCGTCTCTCCTCTCTCTTCCAGTCTCTCCTCTCTCTTCCCATCTCTCCTTTCTCTTACCGTCTCTCCTCTCTCTTACCGTCTCTCCTCTCTTACCGTCTCTCCTCTCTCTTCCCATCTCTCCTCTCTCTTACCGTCTCTCCTCTCTCTTACCGTCTCTCCTCTCTCTTACCGTCTCTCCTCTCTCTTACCGTCTCTCCTCTCTTACCGTCTCTCCTCTCTCTTACCGTCTCTCTTCTCTCTTCCCGTCTCTCCTCTCTCTTACCGTCTCCCCTCTCTCTTCCCGTCTCTCCTCTCTCTTACCGTCTCTCCTCTCTCTTACAGTCTCTCCTCTCTCTTCCCGTCTCTCCTCTCTCTTACCGTCTCCCCTCTCTCTTCCCGTCTCTCTCTCTCTTACAGTCTCTCCTCTCTCTTCCAGTCTCTCCTTTCTCTTCCCATCTCTCCTCTCTCTTACCGTCTCTCATCTCTCTTACAGTCTCTCCTCTCTCTTCCCGTCTCTCCTCTCTCTTACCGTCTCCCTCTCTCTTCCCATCTCTCCTCTCTCTTACCGTCTCTCCTCTCTCTTACAGTCTCTCCTCTCTCTTCCCGTCTCTCCTCTCTCTTCCCGTCTCTCCTCTCTCTTCCAGTCTCTCCTCTCTCTTCCCATCTCTCCTCTCTCTTACCGTCTCTCCTCTCTCTTACCGTCTCTCCTCTCTCTTCCAGTCTCTCCTCTCTCTTCCCATCTCTCCTCTCTCTTCCCATCTCTCCTCTCTCTTACCGTCTCTCCTCTCTCTTACCGTCTCTCCTCTCTCTTACAGTCTCTCCTCTCTCTTCCCGTCTCTCCTCTCTCTTTTCCCGTCTCTCCTCTCTCTTCCAGTCTCTCCTCTCTCTTCCCATCTCTCCTTTCTCTTACCGTCTCTCCTCTCTCTTACAGTCTCTCCTCTCTCTTCCCGTCTCTCCTCTCTCTTCCCGTCTCTCCTCTCTCTTCCCGTCTCCCCTCTCTCTTCCCATCTCTCCTCTCTCTTACCGTCTCTCCTCTCTCTTCCCATCTCTCCTCTCTCTTACCGTCTCTCCTCTCTCTTACAGTCTCTCCTCTCTCTTCCCGTCTCTCCTCTCTCTTACCGTCTCTCCTCTCTTACCGTCTCTCCTCTCTCTTACCGTCTCTCTTCTCTCTTCCCGTCTCTCCTCTCTCTTACCGTCTCCCCCTCTCTCTTCCCATCTCTCCTCTCTCTTACCGTCTCTCCTCTCTCTTACAGTCTCTCCTCTCTTCCCGTCTCTCCTCTCTCTTCCAGTCTCTCCTCTCTCTTCCCATCTCTCCTCTCTCTTACCGTCTCTCCTCTCTCTTACAGTCTCTCCTCTCTCTTCCCGTCTCTCCTCTCTCTTCCCGTCTCTCCTCTCTTCCCGTCTCCCCTCTCTCTTCCCATCTCTCCTCTCTCTTACCGTCTCTCCTCTCTCTTCCCATCTCTCCTCTCTCTTACCGTCTCTCCTCTCTCTTACAGTCTCTCCTCTCTCTTCCCGTCTCTCCTCTCTCTTACCGTCTCTCCTCTCTTACCGTCTCTCCTCTCTCTTTACCGTGTCTCTTCTCTCTTCCCGTCTCTCCTCTCTCTTACGTCTCCCCTCTCTCTTCCCATCTCTCCTCTCTCTTACCGTCTCTCCTCTCTCTTACAGTCTCTCCTCTCTTCCCGTCTCTCCTCTCTCTTCCCGTCTCTGATCTCTCTTACCGTCTCTCCTCTCTCTTACCGTCTCTCCTCTCTCTTCCCGTCTCTCTCCTCTCTCTTCCCGTCTCTCCTCTCTCTTCCCGTCTCTGATCTCTCTTACCGTCTCTCCTCTCTCTTACCGTCTCTCCTCTCTCTTCCCGTCTCTCCTCTCTCTTCCCGTCTCTCCTCTCTTCCTGTCTCTCCTCTTTCCCGTCTCCTCTCTCTTCCCGTCTCCTCTCTCTTCCCGTCTCCTCTCTCTTACCGTCTCTCCTCTCTCTTCCCGGTTCTCCTCTCTCTTACCGTCTCTCCTCTCGCTTACCGTCTCTCCTCTCTCTTACCGTCTCTGCCTCTCTCTTACCGTCTCTCCTCTATCTTACCGTCTCTCCTCTCTCTTCCCGGTTCTCCTCTCTCTTACCCGTCTCTCCCTCTCGCTTACCGTCTCTCCTCTCTCTTACCGTCTCTCTCTCTCTTACCCGTCTCTCCTCTCTCTTACCGTCTCTCCTCTCTCTTCCCGTCTCTCCTCTCTCTTCCCGTCTCTCCTCTCTCTTACTGTCTCTCCTCTCTCTTCCCGTCTCTCCTCTCTCTTCCTTCCCGTCTCTCCTCTCTCTTCCCGTCTCTCCTCTCTCTTCCCGTCTCTCCTCTCTCTTTCCCGTCTCTCCTCTCTCTTCCTGTCTCTCCCTCTCTTTACCGTCTCTCCTCTCTCTTCCCCATCTCTCCTATCTGTCCCAGTCTATATTAGTTTCTCCCCTCTTTTCCAATTTCTCTCTCTCCCAATTTCTCCTCTCTCTCTGTTTCTCCTCTCTCTCTCCCAGTCAACCCCCCTCTCTCCCAGTCACTCCTCTCTCTCTGTCACTCACAGTCTCTGTCCACTCTCACAGTCTCTCTCTGTCATTTCCCAGTTTTTCCTCTCTTTCCCTGTCTCCTCTCTCTCTCTCCCTCTCTCTGTTTTCTTCTCTCTCAGTTTCTCTTCTCACTCCCAGTCTCTTCTCTCTCTCCAGGCTCTCCTCTCTCTCTCCCAGTCTCTCCTCTCTTTTCCCAGTCTCTCCTCTCTCTCCCAGTCTCCTCCTCCCTCTCCGTCTCTCCTCTCTCTCTCCTAGTCTCTCCCTCTCTCCCAGTCTCTCCTCTCTCTCTCCCAGTTCTCCTCCCAGTCCTCTCCCCCCAGTCTTTCTCCTCTTTCTCTCCCAGTCTCTCTCCCTCTCTCCTTCTCTCTCCCAGTCTCTCCTCTCTCCCTCTAAGTCTCTCCCTCTCCTCTCTCTCCCAGTCTCTCTTCTCTGCTTCTCCCTCCCAGGCTCTCCTCTCTCTCCTCCCAGTCTCTCCTTCCTCTCCCAGTCTCTCCTCTCTCTCTCCTAGTCTCTCCTCTTTCCCAGTCTCTCCTCTCTCCTCCTCTTTCTCTCCAGTCTCTCCTCTCTCCCTCCAAGTCTCTCCTCTCTCCCAGTCTCTCCTCTCTCTCTCTCCCAGTCTCCTCCTCTCTCTCCTCCCAGTCTCTCCCTCTCTCTCCCAGTCTCTCCTCTCTCTCAGTCTCTCCTCTCTCTGTCTCTCCTCTCTCTCAGTCTCTCCTCTCTTCCCAGTCTCTCCTCTCTCCCTCCAAGTCTCTCCTCTCTCTGTCTCTCCTCTCTCCCAGTCTCTCCTCTCTCTCTCCAAAGTCTCTCCTTCCTCTCTCCAGTCTCTTCTCTCTCTCTCAGTCTCTCCTCTCTGTCAGTCTCTCCTCTCTCTCAGTCTCTCCTCTCTCCCAGTCCTCTCCTCTCTTCCCTCCAAGTCTCTCCTCTCTCTCCAAGTCCTCTCCTCTCTCTCAGTCTCTCCTCTCTCTCAGTCTGTCCTCTCTCTCTGTCTCTCCTCTCTCTCTGTCTCTCCTCTCTCCCCAGTCTCTCCTCTCTCCCTCCAAGTCTCTCCTATCTCTGTCTCTCCTCTCTCTGTCTCCTCTCTCCCAGTCTCTCCTCTCTCTCCCAGTCTCTCCTTTCTCTCTCACAGTCTCTCCTCTCTTTCCCAGTCTCTCCTCTCTCTCCCAGTTTATCCTTTCTATCTCCCAGTCCTCTCCTCTCTCTCCCAGTCTCTTCTCTCTCTCCCAGTCTCCTCTCACTCTCCAAGTCTCTCCTCTCTCTCCCAGTCTCCTCTCTCTCTCCAAGTCTCTCCTCTCTCTCCCAGTCTCCTCTCTCTCTCCCAGTCTCTCCTTTCTCTCTCCCAGTCTTCATCTCTCTCCAGTCTCTCCCAGTCTCTTCTCTCTTCCCAGTCTCCTCTCTCTCTCCCAGTCTCTCCTCTCACTCTCCCAGTCTCTCCTCTCTCTCCCAGTCTCTCCTCTCCCCCCGTCTCCCCTCTCACCTCCCAGTCTCTCCTCTCTCTCCCAGTCTCCTCTCTCTCTCCCAGTCTCTCCTCTCTCTCCCAGTCACCTCTCTCTCTCCAGTCTCTCCTCTCACTCTCCCAGTCTCTCCTCTCTCTCCCAGTCTCTCCTCTCCCCCCAGTCTCTCCTTTCTCTCTCCCAGTCTCTCCTCTCTCCCAGTCTCCTTCTCTCTCCCAGTCTTCCTCTCACTCTCCCAGTCTCTCCTCTCTCTCCAGTCTCTCCTCTCCCCCCCAGTCTCTCCTCTCAACTCTCCCAGTCTCTTCTCTCTCTCCCAGTCTCCTCTCTCTCTCCCAGTCTCTCCTCTCACTCTCCCAGTCTCCTCTCACTCACCCAGTCTCTCCTCTCTCTCTCCCAGTCTCTCCTCTCACTCTCCCAGTCTCCTCTCTCTCTCCCAGTCTCCTCTCACTCTCCCAGTCTCTCCTCTCTCTCTCCCAGTCTCTCCTCTCTCTCCCAGTCTCTCCTCTCTCTCCCAGTCTCCTCTCTCTCTCCCAGTCCTCCTCTCACTCTCCCCAGTCTCTCCTCTCTCTCTCCCCAGTCTCTCCTCTCACTCTCCCAGTCTCTCCTCTCCCCCCAGTCTCTCCTCCTCCCCCCCAGTCTCTCCTCTCTCTCCCAGTCTCTCCTCTCCCCCCCAGTCTCTCCTCTCTCTCCCAGTCTCTCATCTCTCTCCCAGTCTCTCCTTCTCTCTCCCAGTCTCTCCTCCTTCTCCCAGTCTCTCCTCCCTCCCCAGTTTGTAACAGAACTGAGCTTGAGCAAATAGAAGATTCAGTTCATGTAGTTTTTGTTTGTGTTTCCATGTCTTTGTCGTGGATTGGTAATCATAGGGCTCTAGACTAAATCCTTCTAAACAATATTTCTGGCACGGTGAGTAAGTAAACCTTGAATTGGAAATGATGAGTCAAAACAATGCAGCTGAATGACATAGGAATTATCTTGTCACTCTCCAACATATCAAAGATAAACAAAACAAATGATGTCAAGAAAAAGGACAAAGAACGTTTCTCCACTCTTACTAGGCTTGTTCCTAAGACAATGCTTGATGAGAATTGGTGTGACTGAAAACCAAATTGAACCCAAATGCCTCAGTCTCTCCATGTTTTGAGAGGGACCGTTGATGATGCTTAGCTCAACAGACAGTGCAGCAGAATAAAAGCTTGATCAACCCTCTCTGGATGACCGAGATGAGATTTACATCAAACAGGAACCTGCTCTGATCACATGCCTTGTTTATTACTACATTCTGTCTCTCTCTCCCTCTCTCCCTCAACCCCCCCCCCCTCTCTCACCCCCCTCTCTCTCCTCTCTCTCTTAACCCCTCTTCTCTCTCCCTCAACCCCCCCTCTCTCACCCCCCCTCTCTCTCCTCTCTCTCTTAACCCCTCCTCTCTCTCCACATCTCTCTCTCCTCTCTCTTAACCCCTCCTCTCTCCCCCTCTCTCTCCCCCCCTCTCTCTGTCTCTCTCTCTCTCTCTCTCCCCATCTCTCCTCTCTCTTAACCCCTCTTCTCACTCCCCCCTCCCTCTCTCCTCTCTCTTAACCTCTCTCTCTCTCTCTCTCTCTCTCTCTCTCTCTCTCTCTCTCTCTGTCTCTCGTTCTGTCTGTAGGTAACTCTAAACAGGGTCTTCGGTGTAGAACCTGTAAGATGGGTGCTCACCTGTGGTGCACCTCAGAATTGTCCCAGCAGCCCTGCAATGGAAAGGTATGTTCCCTGCCCTGGTCTACAGATCTGGACACACACACACACACACCCCGCAGTACTGGCCCCAAGGCTGAATAAGTGCTTCTCAACGTCCTGTCCATGTATGCAGTGAAAAAGTGCTAACCGTATGGGCACACATATGGAATGAGAGGTGAGTATGCAGCAGTGTTTGTAGGTGTGTGTATACATTTGTGTACAACTGTGCGTGCATAGATACTGCTGATGCTGTTGAAACCGGCCCGTTAATCAGTGGTCAGAGTGGTCCCTCTGGTAGAAGGCAGAGGCTCCCCTGTCTGAACTCTGTCTAAATATTCCCTATCTGTTTCAAACCACACATGATCTCTCTGGATCACTTCAAGGATGCCAGATAGATGCCATTGGTAGGCAGGGGAAGTCAGGTCCCTGAACAACGCTGTTTGAGATTCCCTGAGAAACTCAGGAGCTGTTGGATGTAGATAAAATACCGTACTGAGAAGTTGAGGGGGAGAGAGAGAGAGAGGGATGGAGGGAGGGAGAGAGAGATAGAGGGATGGAGGGAGAGAGAGATAGAGGGATGGAGGGAGAGAGAGAGAGGGAGGGAATAAGGGAGGGAGTGATAGAGGGGGAGTGAGGGAGAGATAGGATTATCTACGATGAGCCAGAATATCTCTGGAAGGAACAAAGGAAGACCATTTATCCCTGTTACTCTGCCTCTGTATTATAACAGTGCTGATAGCTCATCTCAATGTCAGCGCACATGGAAATCAATATCTCCATTGAAACGGTCCCCGTGCCTAATTCAGTGTGAAATTGTTTGTTGTGTGCAGTTGTGAAAGTGTAGGTAGGCTATGTGCTTGTGTGAGTGTTTCATTATGTGTGTGAGTGTTTCATTATGTGTGTGAGTGTGCGCGCTCACGGTTGCGCGTGTCGAGACCCTGGCAGTAGGTTTAATTGATTTACAATTAAGCCAGAGAAAACACAGTGATGTTAGCAATCTTACTTCTCGCAGGATACTCATGTATTGACTTTTGGCAACTGTTGGTCAGACTGTTGCTGCCAAGGCCGCCCTATCTCGTCCTCTCTCTCTACTTCAATTACTGTAATGTAATTCTATACATTTTCTGAATAAATACCCACTACCACAGGCTATAAAAATGAATGCATGTAAACAGAAAATCCATATTATTCCCCCTCTGTGTGTGTTAGTCTGGGGTCGGGGTGTTCAAGCGGAACTTCAGCACTCCCATGCTGGTAAACGAACAACTGACTGTCGTCAAGGAGGTGCAGCCCGCCCAAGGTGAACATGCTCAGTAAAGAAAGTGTGTGTGTGTGTGTGTGTGTGGGGGGGGGTGGGGGTGTGTATCTGCAGCCATGTGTGGGGTGTCGTGCATGAAGGAAGACGTGTGTATTCTCCACGTGTCCATCTGCTTGTGTGTGTCCTAGCCTAGCCCTGCGAGGAAGTGGACGTGATTCATGTCCTTCACCCTATAGAATAGATCCTTGTGAATAAGGGTCAGCTCTCATTCCACATGATGTCCTTTCCTTCTTCCCTGTTTCCTTCCTCCTTCCATCCATCAGTGTTCCGTTAACCTGCCCCCTCCCTCCCTCCCACCACCATAACCCCAGGTCTGTCGCTTTGACCTCTGGGCTTGTGTTCCAAAATGGGACCCTATCCCCTTGGCCTTGTCAAAAATAGTGCACTATAAAGGGAATGGGGTGCTGTTTGGGACTCACATTGGGTCTGAACCAGGGCAGGCTAGGATTATCACCTGTCATCACACACATCAGGTAATACAGGACAGTCCATCTGGCTGCCATTACTGTGACTGTCGAGCGTGGAAATGACTGGTTCAGTTTTAGTTAAATCTAGGTTTAGTTAAGTTTGGTTAAATCTAGGTTTAAATTGATGGAATAGAGAACCAGTCTGCCAGTCTACCTGGAATAGAGAACCAGTCTGATTCTCATTCTGACTGAAACTCTGAAAACACAGCTTCAACCACTAATGCTTGACTTTCATCTCACAGAACTCTGAAACGACAATGCACTTCCTGAAAATACAATGTGCAAACTTGTAAAGAGCCTTGGACTTCACTGGTGCCCTCTGTCAGATCTTCAGCAGGTCACTGTCTGTCTGGGACTGGGTCATTACACCTATATTTAGAGCTCTGGGCTGGGCCTCCCTTAACGTCAGTTATGATGGCAGTTATACATGATCCCGATCTGTGATGCTGCTTCTACAAGGTTGTGTGTGTGTGTGTGCGCGCATATGTTTGTGCCTTCTTGCACGTGTGTGTGTCTGTGCGTGTGTCCCTGTAAAGGTTTAAATATCTGTGTGTGTTTTCAGGGGCAGGCCGGGGGCGTGGGGTGGACCCTATTTACGCAGCCCTGCGCTATGGGACGTCCCTGGCACAGATGAGCCGCTCCAGTTTTGGGAGCGTGTCCGAGTCGCCCACGCACAGCCAGGTATGACCTCGCCACCTGTACCATGGGGACACGCAGTCTGTTAATGAGTGACTCTATAGATGGTGTCTTCACCTTCGTGTGACCCTGTATTCAATCTTCACATGTTCCTTCACCTTCATGTGACCCTGTATTCAATCTTCACGTGTTCCTTCACCTTCGTGTGACCCTGTATTCAATCTTCACATGTTCCTTCACCTTGGTGTGACCCTGTATTCAATCTTCACATGTTCCTTCATGTGAGCCTGTATTCAATCTTCACATGTTCCTTCATGTGAGCCTGTATTCAATCTTCACATGTTCCTTCACCTTCACATGAGCCTGTATTCAATCTTCACATGTTCCTTCATGTGAGCCTGTATTCAATCTTCACATGTTCCTTCACCTTCATGTGACCCTGTATTCAATCTTCACATGTTCCTTCATGTGAGCCTGTATTCAATCTTCACATGTTCCTTCACCTTCGTGTGACCCTGTATTCAATCTTCACATGTTCCTTCACCTTCGTGTGACCCTGTATTCAATCTTCACATGTTCCTTCACCTTCATGTGACCCTGTATTTAATCTTCACATGTTCCTTCATGTGAGCCTGTATTTAATCTTCACATGTTCCTTCTTCACCTTCACATGAGCCTGTATTCAATCTTCACATGTTCCTTCATGTGACCCTGTATTCAATCTTCACATGTTCCTTCATGTGACCCTGTATTCAATCTTCACATGTTCCTTCATGTGACCCTGTATTCAATCTTCACATGTTCCTTCATGTGAGCCTGTATTCAATCTTCACATGTTCCTTCATGTGAGCCTGTATTCAATCTTCACATGTTCCTTCATGTGACCCTGTATTCAATCTTCACATGTTCCTTCATGTGACCCTGTATTCAATCTTCACATGTTCCTTCATGTGACCCTGTATTCAATCTTCACATGTTCCTTCATGTGAGCCTGTATTCAATCTTCACATGTTCCTTCACCTTCATGTGACCCTGTATTCAATCTTCACATGTTCCTTCATGTGAGCCTGTATTCAATCTTCACATGTTCCTTCACCTTCATGTGAGCCTGTATTCAATCTTCACATGTTCCTTCACCTTCATGTGAGCCTATTTCTCTTGTCCTGTTGTGTTTCTGTACAACAGGAAGGCTGTTTAAAAAAAGAATACAAATGAACCGTTATTGTAGCAGGTAAGTTGACTGAGAACAGATTCTCAGGCTCTGAGTCATAGAGATATATTGTAGGTAAGAATGCCAGTTGAAGTGAGGGAGAATTTCTGGGATTTACTGGTTGGCGGGAAAAGTTTTGACATAGAAAACAACAGAAACACATTTAGTGTCTCGATGTGTCCCGAGTTTGTCCTCTCTCCCTCTGTCTCTCAGTTCCTCTATGATCTGTTGTCTTCAATCCCTCTTTTTCCATTTCTTTTCTCTGTTTCTCAGGGTGAAGGAGGAGAGGAGGGGGAGCAGAGGCAGTACAGCATGGAGGAGGAGATGCCACAGGAGACAGGGGGTAAGAACACGAGTGTGTGTGTGTGTGTCTGTTCGCGTGTGTGTGCCCTAATGTATTTATGTGTGTGTATCTTGAGTATGTACATCCTTGCTTGCTGTCTGACCTGATCGTTCAGGCTGAGTGACCCATCTCCTTGTCTGTCAGATCTGCCTCCGTGTGAAAACGAGAAGGCTGGACCAGAGGGTGAGGGCAGCGAGCAGCTCCAGGAGCCTGTAGAGGAAACAAGCGTGAAGGTACACACACACACACACAGTCCTTTTCCTGCTAGCTGCCCTTATGTTCAGAAACACTATATTTAACTAAAAGGTTTTTCCGTTTGTATTCCTTCTCCCTGTCTGTGTCCATCCAGGTTCCCAGGCGTATTGAGGTTCACTCCATCCACACGTATGTAGCGCTCTTCAAGTTCCTGCCTCAGGAGCACAACGACCTCGGACTAGAGTGAGGGGTGGAATGGGGTCTGTTTGTGTGGGTTTGTTGTGTGCCTCTATGTGTGTCCGTCCCAGCTGTCATTTCTTCGAGATTCAAACGTCCTTCAAACGCCATCTGTAGAAGGGACAATGTGAAGGAAAACCCTTAAGGAGGTGCAGCATGGGGCCTCCCGGGTGGCGCAGTGGTGCCACCAGAGATTCTGGGTTCGAGCCCAGGCTCTGTCACAGCCGGCCGCGACCGGGAGGCCCATGGGGCTGCGCACAATTGGCCCAGGGCCGGCAGGGATATCCTTGTCTCATCGCGCACTAGCGACTGCTGTGTCGGGCCGGGCGCAGTGGGTGCTGACCAGGTCGCCAGGTGCGCGCGGTGTTTCCTCCGACACATTGGTGCGGCTGGCTTCCTGGTTGGATGTGCGTTGTGTCAAGAAGCAGTGCGGCTAAGTTGGGTTGCGTTTCGGAGGACGCATGGCTCTCGACCTTCACCTCTCCCGAGTCTGTGTGGGAGTTGCAGCGATGAGACAAGACTGTAACTACCAATTGGATACCACGAAATTGGGGAGAGAAAAAAGGAGGTGCAGCCTGCTAAATATCAAACACAACGACAATTCCCGCCCAGAAAATACACAGTCAGCTTTAGGGAGGGGCTGAGTGATAAAGACTCTGAAAATGAATTAGAGATGAAAGGATGAGGAGAAATATGGAGGGACTAGATGGAGGGAACAGCTTGAAACAGACACAGAGGGAAAGGAGAAAACAAGGGAGGTGGGGGGGAAGGGAGAGACAAAAGAGAAGCAAGCAATGCCAGCAGAACAGAGAGAGGGTAGAAGGGAGTGAGAGGAAGAGGAAGGAAAGATAGAAGAGTATAAAGGTCAGGATGTGTGTTAGGGAGAGAAGAGAGCTGTGGGTGCAGGTAATAAAGAGGTGCATCGCCATGGGGATGGCTCACAGCCACCTGGTGTCTCACGGGTGTGTGTGTGTGTGTGTGTGACAGGCCAGGACGATCAAATAGGGCAGCAGGGAGAGCAGAGCAGACACCCAAGGGACTCCATAGAGAGAATTTGTGTAATGGGGACGGTACAGTAGCTCTGTGTATATAGGACAGTACAGTACACTAGCTCTGTATATAGGACAGTGGATACTAGATAGTCTGTGTAAATGAGTCTGATTCGTGTTTTTAAGTGCTGTGACGTCATGGAATTTTGGGTGATGGTAATTGGCCCGCCAAATGACCGCGGTCACCGTAATAACTGTTCAAGTAGCCTGGGGAAAAATATATATATACACATTTTCCCCTTTCCTCTGCTCCTGGCTGCATGTGCTGCCATAGAAATATAATTAATAGAGTGGGCGTCCCCATTCAAGTCAATGGGGGCATAATGGGTGGAGGTAAAAGCAGGAAGTACCCGTCAATCTGTGCTGTGATTTGTTGATTCAACTCAACTGACATTACAAAAAATGCATTACATCGCATGAGCCACGTCAGTCAACATCTACATCGCCATGGAAGGTCTTCTGTCACAGTATCAAACAGCCTAGCAACTGAAGACTCGTTTGCTACAACACCTTGCTTGCTTCGGCAAGGAGAAACAAAGTCTCATTGCGTTGTTAAGAGTCCATGTTACCGCAGAACCGCACCACTGCCCGGCCGCCCCGTCTCCAGTCAACTGTTCGCTCCGCAAAAAAAAAAGATATCACCTTAATAATGTTTTTTCTTTAAGCGCTTGTTTTATTTTCATGTCTTCATCCATAACTGTCTGTTACGCCCTTATACGGTCGTTGTGCCAGATCTATGTTGTACATGCATGTGTGCGTGTGTTTCCTTTTGGGGGGGGGGGGGGGTTTGTGAGTTGTGAGTTATTGTGTATGTGTAAATTGCGTGCATACATACGTGGGTGAGTGCGTCTGTGAGTGAGAGAAACATAGAGCGGGAGAAAGACAGAGTCACTGTTTGTCAGACACCGTGCTTGACACTGATTGGATGTTTAACTGACGTAATAGCACCAATGATATGTTGCTCTTTTCAACGTCATTATTCTGTGTAGGAATCAAAGTCACCTGTTCCTTACCTACATTTTATTCATTTAGCAGACGCTCTTATCCACAGCAATTAGGGTTAAGTGCCTTGATCAAGGGCACAACAACAGATTTTTCAACTAGTCGGCGCGGGGAATCGAACCAACAACCTTTCGGGTTTATGGGCCAATGCGCTTAACCTCTAGGATACCAGCTGCCACCTCTGAGTCATGTGAGGGTAGCATGCTGTGTGCAAAGATACACCACAGAGTACAGTACTCACTCAGTCTACAGTCCCTATACTCTGGTCACGTTTGTTTGAAATCATGGACACACTCTCCCTGTATGGTTCTCTTCACTTTTTTCAATGCTGGCTTTTCATGTACTCTCTCCCTCCCTGCTTCCCCCCCCCCCCCCCTTCCCTTATCTTCCTCTCTGTCTTTCTTTCTCTCTCTCAGGCCTGGTGATCGGGTGCTGGTCACTGATGATTCTAATGAAGAGTGGTGGAAGGTGGGCAATGAATAATCTACACCACTGTAAATGTGTGTGTGTGTGTGTGTGTGTGTGTGTGTGTGTGTGTGTGTGTGTGAGTGCATTAGTTAGGCGTGTGAGTATGAACTATATCACCTGCCATATTGTTTGCCTCTCCTAAACATCCAGGCAGTCAGGAATAGAAACATAATTTCCTCAGAAAATCACTTTAAGAGAGAAACATAATGAATTAAACTAACACCACTGTAAATGTGTGTGTGTGTGTGTGTGTGAGTGCATTAGTTAGGCGTGTGAGTATGAACTATATCACCTGCCATATTGTTTGCCTCTCCTAAACATCCAGGCAGTCAGGAATAGAAACATAATTTCCTCAGAAAATCACTTTAAGAGAGAAACATAATGAATTAAACTAGCGTTGCGACCCGAAAGAGCTTTTTATTGACTCGGTAATGAGTATTTATTTGAATATATGTCACATTTACTCTACGTGTCATCTGTGTGGCAGGGAAAGAGTGGAGACAAGGTGGGCTTCTTCCCTGCTAACTTTGTTCAGAGGGTGCGCCCAGGGGAGAGGGTGTGGAGGGTCACCCAGCCTGTCCCTGCCAGCCGAGGGATGGGACACATGCCAGTGAAGGAGGATCAGGTGAGACATTCATTTTGTCTCGTCTTTCTTCCTTTGCCCTGTAGTTGTGCCAAAACGAATCTATTTCTTGTCTGCTTCCACTGCCTTTCTATTTGAACCTTCCTAAACACCCTTGTCTCTCTATCTCTCTGTCTCTCTCTCTCTCTGTCTCTCTCCCTCTCTGTCAGATCTGTGTGGGGAAGAGTGAGGACGGTGAGGGTTTCCTGAAGCTGAGCAGTGGGAAGAAGAGAGGACTGGTCCCTGCTAAATCCATTGAGGAGATCTAACCTCTGTCTCAACACCAGCCCCCCGTCTCTCTCTCTCTCTTACCAGCACCCTGTAACCTCCCCACACACCCCTGAGGAGGACCAGCCAGTCCGGGGGTCCTCCAACACCACCATCGTGAGGCCCACCACCCTACTAAACTGAGTGGGGAGCCGTGATAGTTCAGCTTGTGAATTCCAGGTGATGTGGAGGATGCCTCAGCTTTATCCTTGCTGACCTTGTCTCCTCCACCCCAATGTAGCTGACAACCCAGACTTGAAAGGGTTGGCTTCCCTTCCACAGTGGGTTGGCCTAGGTGTTGTGGAGGACTATCTAAGACCCCAGTACCCCATGTTTTCCTGCTGTAATGTACCTTAGTCTATTAGTGAACTGGGTTTATCTGTAGTCCACACCACAGGGGTAAGAGTTTTAGGACTGAAGGACTGGCTGCTGTGGACTCCAGTAACTTCCCTCAGGATGGAAGGAGACTATTTTCTGTCTGATGAGTCTGGTCTCTCTGTGTGTGATTTGACCAGTTCTTTTTCACTGTCCTCTATGGCTGGATATCACGAGGCTGAAGAATGCAGGATTAAGGCCGTCGCACACTATACAGTCGAAACGAGGCGTGTTCCGTTTTGCGCATATATAAAAAAAAAAATTGTCTGTTCGCTCACACAACATTTTTTATTGGGGCAAGTTGAAGTTCGGTAGCCGACGTCTAAGCCCTTTCGTCTGTCATTGGTCAACTGTAGTGTTTTCAAATGAAGGTCCTTTAAGGTATGAGAGTACAGTCGTGCGCGGACACCTAGCCGAGTTCTGCCAGGAGCAAACAGAACCTAGTATTAGTATACGTTGTCTTAATCAGGAGGATGTACTTGTGTTGTGTGTGTGTGTGTGTGTGTGGGGGGGGGGGGGGGGTAATGTTCCTGGTCACTGCATGGAAGAAAACATTTGTTCTTTCTCTGATGAACTAGAACAAGTGTCACACTCCTGATGGCAGCATCACAGATGGACGCCCACTATGATCACAGTAATTCATTTAAGAGGTGACCGTGAAGGAGATAATTGCATGCTGAAGGATGCACTTATTTCAATGTCGGTGTCGGTGAGATGTTCAAGATACTGCCGATGGTTGTAGGTTTCGGTGCTCGCGTTTTCTCCCCCCCCCCCCCCCCCCGTTCCTTTGGTCCACCTTCTCTCTCTCTGTCGGTCTCTCTCTCTCTCTCTCTCTCTCTCTCTCTCTCTCTCTCTCTCTCTTCTTCCCTCTTCCATCTTTCTCAGCTATCACATTGGTCCCTTGGCTGGGATTTGACTTCAGCTTAATTTAGACTGGCACAGAACTTAAATGCTCTGCAAGGACGGATGGACGGGCAGGTGGGTGGGTGACACTGGGCAGAGTACACCCTGCTCAGACCGACCAGACAGCCAGCAGAGGACAGGACAAACTAGGTCTATTTCGACACACACTCTCTCAGATCCTGACTCACTGGCTGACTCACTGACATTTGACCTCGCACTTGGCAGGTTCCAGAAGGTCATGGATGTTAGCCACGTCATTCTATTGTACAGGTCAATCAGTCGCACACTTCAGAGAATGTGTTTTTCTATGTCCTATTTATGAAAAATACAAGAGACGACATTAGATTGGGGCGGTGAATACTTACATAAATACTTCAGTGTTTTTTGTTCTCTCCCTCAGTAGTGTTTGAATAGCCTAGACTGTAGAAAACATCTATGAATAGAGACTTTGTTTTTTTTTTAAGAAGAAGAAACAAATGGAGCAACAACACATTTGTTTTTAACTGCTCTAAATTTGTTTCAATTTTCTGGCCAATTTAGCAGACGGGCACTGAGGAGCCGTGGAAGACTTGGGAAGTGTTTTGGTGTCTTTTGACTCATCTGTTTGGTTCACCGCTGGTAAACAAACAACAGCCAAGAGCCAGTCGGCTGGAAAACCACATGAACAGACCTTGTAAGTGTGACCACCGGACATGGTCCCGCTGGTCTGAGGGACAGGGAGCAAGGGATATGGAGGGACAGGGAGCGAGGGATATGGAGGGACAGGGAGCGAGGGATATGGAGGGACAAGGGAAGGATGTAGACAAAAGGGGTTGACCCAGGTGTTGAACCATCATGAATCAATGTGTCTGTATGCAGCTTTCTTTGTCTATGGATGACCAATTCAACATTGATCAAATGTCAGTCCATCTCTCTCTCTCCCTCTGTCTCTGACACTATTGGGCATTTTTGCTGCTAGTGGGAAGGGTGGCTGGACTGTTGTATTGTACATGTAGATGTAAGCATGTTTAATGATAGGATAATGGGTTGGATTTCAACGTTTCCATAATGTACTGATCATTTATTGATTTAGACAGATATCTATCTACTTGCTGAGTTGCAGCACGTAGCGGTCACACTGTTGGCATTATCTTCCTGTAGTATAAGAATGCAGTATATACAGTAAGTCATCGGAAGTGTAAAATAAGTACGATGATGAACATATTGGGTGCGTTCGTAAATTCAATCTGGAGTGCCAGAGTGCGCTCTGGGCGTTCGTAAATTCAGATTGTTGTCAGATTGTCCGTTGGTAAACGCTCTCGGAGCGTTCAGAGCTCACGCTGGATGCTCCGGCCGAGGAGGAGGTTTGATCCGAGCGTTCAGACCCCACAACGATAGTCAAGCACCCAAGCTAACTGGCTAACTTGCTAGCTACTTACAGACACGAATAAGAGAACACCTCACTCTGACCAGTTTACTCGCCCTAGCAGAGCTGGTTAGGCTGTTTTCGTGTTATCCAGAGTGTTGGGGACTGTAACTGTTCTGCCGGAAACAATTTAATTACGCTTTCTTTGCCGACGTTTACTGACGCCGGCCATATTCAACGGGTGAAACGTGTTCGTAAACTCATCAGTTATACAGACGAGAGTGCTCTGAAATCAGTGTAGATAGGCAGAGCGAATTTACGAACGCACCCATTATTTCATGTTTTGTTCCTCACATTGTGCATGATAATATGATTATATTTGCGTCTATATCCTCTGTGTGTGTGGATGGATGAAGTTTCACAGACTGTGATGAATATTGTATTTTCCTTCCATTGGGTCCATGTGTTCCTATGTGTAGCAAGGACTTCTCTGGTCCTCACAGTACCAGACCAGGAGCTAACAAGACCACAGTATAGTCACTGGGTGTATAACTGGATTCATTGTTTGTTAGCTTATTCTCTACCAAATTTTCACAAAAGATGTACATTATCGGTGTGTTCATGTAGACTTAAGAGTCTGTCACCCTTTGTGGACCCTGTTTGAGTCGCTCTTCGTGTAGCATTTCTGTGTACAGGCCCTGGCCTCGTTTCCCAGTTGCGATGTAATTTAAGCATTGCGACGATTTGACCAACTTTTTAAAGAGCTACTGCCTCTGAAATGTTGGTCATAAATGGTATGTCACGGAATGAAGGGTAAAGGAACAGTTTTTCGTGTTTTATTTTTATATCCTGCCCATAGATAGCAGCACACAAGTAATCATCTATTCAAAGTGACGCTGCACGCGACCCGATCATAATGCCCATGTGGTCAATTTGGTTTGACAGTCAATATCCCTATGGGGCAAGTTAGGGACCGTCAGTAAATGACACAATTTTGGGACAATATTTTAAAACTTTAATAGCTCCAAATTTCAATGACTTAAAAAACTCAAACCAATTGTAAAAATTAATATACAAATATTGCAAGCATTTAACCTTTTACTGCAGTGGGCTAAATCAGGGTCACACAGAGTGTTTCTTGGTAGTCTTAAACACATCTGCTTAGAAACAAAGTATACACCTCACACACATGGTTATGGGCTTAAAAATAAGAAGATGCCTTTACCTTGTCAGATATAGAGTTTAAATGTATTCCATTTTGAGTTTGCATCCCAATATTACATTATACATCACAGAATACTGAAATGTAACAACTTTTTGACATAGAAACAAGATTTTCAGAAGTTTTTTCAAAATAATGTTGATTTATTGTGAAATGATGAAAAATATGAATAACATTCCACTATGTAATTTGACTGCATGAAAGAGCTACTGAGACAAAAGGTTTTTAAGAGCCACGTTACTAACGAAGGCTCTGGGAAAACACCTCGGCTATTAGACACATCGTCTAGAAAGTTCTAACGATCTGATCTGTCAAGATGAAGGCTCTGGGAATCAAGGCTCTGCACAGTAAGTGTGTGTGTGTGTGTGTGTGTGCGGGATATAGCCTTAGTTAATATCACTGGAAGAACACATGTCTCAATAATAAAAAATTAAAAACTCTAACCTTGAATGAAACTCTGGTGTTGTGTGAGTAACTGCCTCTGCTCTCATTCTCCCTCGTCTAGCCACGTTACTCTGTGATACCAGCACCATGTCCTCTTTGCTCTCACTCAGTCGTTCTCACTCACTTCCGCTCTACAGACGTCGGACCTTAATTTGAGACAGTTCGCTACAGCAGGAAAATAATCCCGCAGCAACAGAAAATGTGATTTATTATGTGGATTAAAATAAATGGACATTGTTAAATGTTTTGAGAAAAAAATTCACAAGGGAAAATCAAGTCTGACATTTTTTGGGGGGGTGGAAATGACTTAACTTCAGAAACCTTTTTGAACCTCAAATGCATTACAAGTACAACATTTCATGCATTGCATTCTCCTCCAACACACCTCTTTCTTTTGTGAAAGAACCTCTACACTTCATTTTGCAGGGTAGGATAGTGTGCAGAAATCCAGTAGGTTTGGAAAAGACAATGGTATTCCAGACTCCTTGTTTAAGTACAGGGATTACAAACGCTTTACTGAAATGGGGCCTACTTTTATAACTACCAATGACTGCAATCTGGCCTTTCTTTAGTGTGTGTGCCTTAGTATGAGTGTGTGTGTTTTCTCCTATTCTCTCAGCCTCCACACTGTTACATTAGAGAGAGAGGGTGTGTGTGTGTGTGTGTGCGCAGTATGTGTGTATGCCTGTGTGTGTGAATGTGTGGTGTGGGCACCCTTGCTGGCAGAGGTGTGTTACAGCAGCAGGGGTATTTTGATGTCCTCTTGTCTGCCTGTAGTAACCATCATCTGTCTAATTGGTGTATAAGCAGCAGAGCATGGAGGGAGGCATGCTGAGTGAAACAGTACTTGATGGCACCCACCCACACACAGTCAGTCACAAACGCAAATATAGGGACGAAATATTTTGATGCTTATGCAAGGAACACAAATCGTAAGGGGTTGTGATGTCGTTTCCTAGTTCATAACGAGGCTGCTGAAAGGATGAGCTCTGACAAACCAGAGAGAGAGAGAAGCGGAGGTAAAGAGATAGAGGAAGAGAGTGGGGGTGGTGCCAGAGGAAGCTCCATATCAGAGTGAAAGGTAACACTTTATTTGGATTGTCCATCTGTAGATGCTCTACAGACTGTCAGTAACATTTCAACTAACCCTAGTTCTAACCCTAACCTTCACCCTTATCCTAACCTTACGCCTTACCCTAACCTAAGGCTGCATTGGAAGGCTTTCTGAAGAAAGTTCGCTGCCCGTTGCAAAGCCTGATCTTAAGGCCAAGATAGTTTACTACACCTAAGGTGAAAACAGACACTGAGTGTACAAAACATTAAGAATTTAGTCGTTTTTGTTGCCTCAGAACAGTCTCAATTCATTGGGGCGTGGACTCTACAAGGTGTGGAAAGCCTTCCAGAGGGATGCTGGGCCATGTTGATTCCACTGCTTCCCACAGTTGTGTCAAGTTGGCTGGATGTCTTTTGGGTGGTGGACCATTCTTGATACACACAGGAAATTGTTGAGTGTGAGAAACCTACTACCATACCCCCTTCAAAGGCACTTAAATCTTTTGTCTTGCCCATTCACCATCTGACACACATACACAATCCATGTCTCAAGCTTAAAAATCCTTCTTTTAACCCGTCTCCTCCCATTCATCTACACTGATTGAAGTGGATTTAACAAGTGACATTAATAATCTATCAATCTAATGTATTTATAAAGCCCATTTTTACATCAGCTGATGTCACAAAGTGTTATACAGAAACCCAGCCTAAAACCCCAAACAGCAAGTAATGCCGGTGTAGAAGCACGGTGGCTAGGAAAAACTCCCTAGAAAGGCAGGAACCTAGGAAGAAACCTAGAGAGGAACCAGGCTATGAGGGGTGGCCAGTCCTCTTCTAGCTGTGCCGGATGGAGATTATAAACCTAGAGAGGAACCAGGCTCTGAGGGGTGGCCAGTCCTCTTCTAGCTGTGCCGGATGGAGATTATAAACCTAGAGAGGAACCAGGCTCTGAGGGGTGGCCAGTCCTCTTCTGGCTGTGCCGGGTGGAGATTAGAAACCTAGAGAGGAACCAGGCTCTGAGGGGTGGCCAGTCCTCTTCTGGCTGTGCCGGGTGGAGATTAGAAACCTAGAGAGGAACCAGGCTCTGAGGGGTGGCCAGTCCTCTTCTGGCTGTGCCGGGTGGAGATTATAACAGTACATGGCCAAGATGTTCAAACATTCATAGATGACCAGCAGGGTCAAATATTAATAATCACAGTGCTTGTAGCGGGTGCAACAGGTCAGCACCTCAGTAGTAAATGTCAGTGTGCTTTTCATAGCCGAGCACACAGAGTTCGAGAAAGAGAGTCGAAAAAAGCGCGGGTCCGGGACAAGGTAGTACGTCTGGTGAACAGGTCAGGGTTCCATAGCCGCAGGCAGAACAGTTGAAACTGGAGCAGCACGACCAGGTGGACTGGGGACAGCAAGAAGTCATCAGGCCAGGTAGTCCTGAGGCGTGGTCCTAGGGTTCAGGTCCTCCGGGAGGGGAGGGAGAGACCATAGCTTTCACCTGGATTCCCCTGGTCAGTGTATGTCATGGAAAGAGCAGGTGTTCTTAAAGGAAAATTCCACCCAAAACTGATATTTTGGTATTTGTTTCATTAGTCCCAACTGTTTGGCTTGTCAGCAATCAAGTTTTCAAGATATGTAACTTTCAAAATACATAACTCGGCAGCCCGGGTGGCACAGTGGTCTAACGCACTGCATCACAGTGCTTAAGGTGTCACTACAGACCTGGGTTCGATCCCAGGCTGTGTCACAACTGGCTGTGACCGGGAGTCTCATAGGGCGGTGCACAGTTGTCCGGGTTAGGTCATCACGCTCCAGTGACTCCTTATGGCGGGCCGGGCGACTGCAGGTCGTCAGTTGAACATTGTCTCCACCACATTGGTGCTTCTGGGTTAATCCAGCAGGTGTTATGAAGACTAGTTTTAGTGAGTCATGTTTTGGAGAATGCATGACTTGACCTTCGCCTCTCCCGAGCCTGTTAAGGAGTTGCAGCGATGAGACAAGATTCTAATGGGATCGCAATTGGATATTACGAAATTGAGGAGAAAAAGGGGTTAAAATACAACATTTTTCCCCAAAATGCATCATATGGGGGTTGATTTCTGTATTTTGAAAGTTGCATATTTTGAAAACTTGACTGCTGACAAGCAAAACATTTTGGGACTATGTCAACAATGGACTAATGAAACCAATACCAAAATATAGTTTTTGGGTGGAGGAACCAGGCTCTGAGGGGTGGCCAGTCCTCTTCTAGCTGTGCCGGATGGAGATTATAAACCTAGAGAGGAACCAGGCTCTGAGGGGTGGCCAGTCCTCTTCTAGCTGTGCCGGATGGAGATTATAAACCTAGAGAGGAACCAGGCTCTGAGGGGTCTCAGGGCGGTGCACAGTTGTCCGGGTTAGGTCATCACGCTCCAGTGACTCCTTATGGCGGGCCGGGCGACTGCAGGTCGTCAGTTGAACATTGTCTCATAGGGCGGTGCACAGTTGTCCGGGTTAGGTCATCACGCTCCAGTGACTCCTTATGGCGGGCCGGGCGACTGCAGGTCGTCAGTTGAACATTGTCTCCACCACATTGGTGCTTCTGGGTTAATCCAGCAGGTGTTATGAAGACTAGTTTTAGTGAGTCATGTTTTGGAGAATGCATGACTTGACCTTCGCCTCTCCCGAGCCTGTTAAGGAGTTGCAGCGATGAGACAAGATTCTAATGGGATCGCAATTGGATATTACGAAATTGAGGAGAAAAAGGGGTTAAAATACAACATTTTTCCCCAAAATGCATCATATGGGGGTTGATTTCTGTATTTTGAAAGTTGCATATTTTGAAAACTTGACTGCTGACAAGCAAAACATTTTGGGACTATGTCAACAATGGACTAATGAAACCAATACCAAAATATAGTTTTTGGGTGGAGTTTTCCTTTAATACACTCAGTGTAAGTTTCTGTCCTGATCCAGAAGAGCCACCACTACGGTAGTAATTCATCATCGTTGGCTCACCAGCTTCTCTAAACACTTCACTGTGACGCCTGCTGCCCATCTGTTATGAGTCAAGGCCCTCTGTGTCCTCCTCCAACTGATGAACTCTGCTACTCTGCTGTGGGGGACAACTGGACAGAAACTTGTAGTTAAACAATTCCACCTCTCTCCTCTGTTTTCCATCTCTCTCTGTCTGCCTGTCTCTGACACTGATGTCATTCAATCCCTCCCACAAGATCTTGTACAGGGGCGCAACTATGGTTTTAGAAGTGGGGGGGACATATATATATTTTTCTGTCCAGTCGGATAAACACTCCAAACAGCCTATCTGACCGCTTGGAGGCGGCGTCCGCACGGTCCTAAACCACACAATTGACTCGTTTTGTATCACATTCCAATTATAAAACTGGGGGGGGCAAAAGCAATTTTGCAATGTGTCCCCCTCGTTCCCCAGTGAAAGTTGCGCCCCTGGTCTCGTACAAACAGACACTCACACACACTCTCACTCATATCAACCCTCACTCTGTCTCTCTCTCTTCTCTCTCAATGTCTGTTTCTCTCCTTCACATCAGCCTCCTTCTTTCTCCCTTCCTCTCGCTCTCTCTTCCCTTCCCCCTCTCGTCCTGTGATTCATCACTGCTGACTGGGAACGACTGGCTCACTCTCTTGTTCATAGTTAATATGGTCCTTCTCTTGATGGGACTTATGATCGGAGTTATTGAAAGGAGTTCTCCGTTAAGCCTTCATCTATATTCACCCAGACACATTAGGTGATGAGAAGAGGGGGAGGGGAAGGGGGAGCAAGAGGAGAGGAGGGTGTGAGAGGCGAGGGAAGGAGAGGGCACTGAATATGAAATGATTCATTAATAATGGCTCATCTCCTGACTCTAAAGGTACTACAACAGACAGCGAGTGGCAATTATCGGGCTTTATGAATCTGGTTGTGTCTGATAAATTGCACGGTGGTGTCAGTGCTGGCCAGCCCCCACACAGACAGATTGTTTGTGGCCCCTGAAAGAAATGTCTGAAATCGCTATTCAAAAGGCCTCATGCAGTTATTACCATCACTGTCTGACAACCTTTTGGCACTGACTTGAAAGTAGCGGATGGCTGGACAGACGAATAGCTTGTTTGTGTGCTTGTGTCTGTTCTGTCCTAGATGCTGGAGCGCCTGGACAAATTGAAGGATGGCACATCATCTGGTGTAGTGTGGCATGTTGTTTGTCTTCTACACTCTCTTTTCACCTTTTTGTACATTCCCCTTTTCTCCTGTTCTCTCAGCCTCCACATTGTTCCATCAGAGAGAGAGAGAGAGAGAGAGAGAGAGAGAGAGAGAGAGAGAGAGAGAGAGAGAGAGAGAGAGAGAGAGAGAGAGAGAGAGAGAGAGAGAGAGAGAGAGAGAGAGAGAGAGAGAGAGAGAGAGAGAGAGAGTGTGTGTGTGTGTGTGTGTGTGTGTGTGTGTGTGTGTGTGTGTGTGTGTGTGTGTGTGTGTGTGTGTGTGTGTGGGGGTGGGTGGGTGGGTGGGTGGGGGTGGGGGTGGGTGTGTGTGCGTGTGTGTGTGTGTGTGTGTGTGTGTGTGTGTGTGTGTGCACGTGCGCGCACATTTGTGGAGGACTGGAGGACACAGACTTGATCACAGGGCTCCGCATTCACGAGAAGAAGCGTTTCATCACCAAAGAAAGGGGGCCGTGAAAATGGAACAGAGGAGGAGGGATAGCAGATCAAACGCCAGAGGACACGAGAAGGAATGAGAGGAGAACGCTAAAAGGGAGGAGAAGGTTATTAACTGACACGACTTTCTCCAATACACACTCACACATACGGAGACAGAACTGCAAACACGTGTACCTGGACACACAACACACTCAAAGTGTCCATCTCTCTGGGACTTCAGGAGTGTTGTGTCATTGTTATTATCTTGTGCTCACACAGTGTAGTACATTTCCTCTCTCCTTATCTCTCGTTCATTACAGTGAGTGATTAGAGACAGAAAAACAGTGCCCCATCTCTCTCTATCTTCCTCTCTTCCACCATCCGTCTCCATATCGCTCTCCCTCCCTCCCTCTCTCTCTCCCTCTCTCTCTCTCGGGGTGAAATGGAATTGAGTGTGCAACACAGAGCCATTCAACTCAATACAACTGGGCAATACCGCAGTAACGGAATTGTGATACTTGGGTACTGTACTGAACTATACTCTACTTTTCTTTACTGCACCCTACTATGCTGTACTGTGCTGTCCAAACTTGTGAACCCAATTGTGGTTTGTGACTACTATGATTTCCCATTGTAGCCAATTCAACTGCAGAAATTCCATAACAGATTTCTTTTTCAATTCCGTTACTGATTTGGTAATGCAATTTCTAGTTTTAATCACTTAATAATTCATAAACAAAATTGATATCAGTAAAAACACTATTACTAAATGATAGGTCTACCGTTACTTGTGATGAGGGAGAAAAATTGGAAAATGTGTATCCAAAACGAAATATGTGTTGGTATTAGTTGGCAGGGGTCTTTACTTCAACATTGTTGTGTTTTGATGTATTTCTAAAACATTTGAACCCGTCAGAATCTATGCCCTGTCTAAGCCGGGGGAGTGGGTTCTACTAAGCTATATGGAACTGTTTTACAGAAGGTCATACCAAGGATCCTCTTGCTCTTTGATTTGGAATTGAAGTATTGAAGTATCCCCCCCCCCCCCCCCCCCCCCCCCATTAAAATGGCCTTACTGCTATTAACCCATACAAACGCATTTGATAACAGATTCACTACATGGAACAACAGTCCCCCAAAAATATCAAAAGGAAGTTTGTTCTGAAGTGTCTGTTCTATATCTGAGAGATACACTATACAGTATATAAAAAGGTATGTGGACACTCCTTCAAATGAGTGGATTCGGCTATTTCAGCCACACCCGTTGCTGACAGTTGTATAAAAATCGAGCAGACAGCCATGCAATCTCCATAGACAAAAACTGGCAGTAGAATGGCCTTATGTAATGGCCGTTGTTGGTAGAAGAAGGTGTGGACCAAGGTGCCGCGTGGTATGTGTCCATATTTATTATGTGAACACGGAAATAACAAAAATAACACAGAGAAACGACCAAAAACAGATCTGGCTGGTGCAGACACACAACAGAAAACAATCACCCACGAAACACAATAGAAAACAGGCTCCCTAAATATGGTTCTTAATCAGGGACAACGATTGACAGCTGCCTCTGATTGAGAACCATACCAGGCCAAACACAGAAATAGGAAATCATAGTAAAACTAACATAGACAACCCACTCAACTCACGCCCTGACCCTACTCAAACAAAGACATAATAAAAGAACTAAGGTCAGAACGTGACACCTTACTGAAGAGCTCAGTGACTTTCAAAGTGGCACCATCATAGGATGCCATCTTTCCAACAAGTCAGTTCTTCAAATTTCTGCCCTGCTAGAGCTGCCCCTGTCAACTGTAAGTGCTGTTATTGTGAAGTGGAAACATCTAGAAGCAACAACAGCTCAGTTTTGAAGTAGTAGGCCACACAAGCTCACAGAACAGGACCACTGAGTGTTGAATTGTCTGTCCCTCGGTTGCAACACTCACTGCCGAGTTCCAAATTGCCTCTGGAAGCAACTTCAGCACAATAACTGTTCATCGGGAGCTTCATGAAATGGGTTTCCATGGCCGATCAGCCGCACACAAGCCTAAGATAACCATGCGCAACGCCAAGCGTCAGCTGGAGTGGTGTAAAGCTCGCCACCATTGGACTCTGGAGCAGTGGAAACGCAAACTCCGGATGAGATGAATCACGCTTCACCATCTGGCAGTCCGACGGATGAATATGGGTTTGGCGGACGCCAGGAGAACGCTACCTGCCCCAATGCATAGTGCCAACTGTAAGGTTTGGTGGAGAAGGAATAATTGTCTGGGGATGTTTTCCAATGGTTCGGGCTAGGCCCCTTAGTTCCAGTGAAGGGAAATCTTAACGCTACAGCATACAATAACATTCTAGACTATTCTGTGCTTCCAACTTTGTGGCAACAGTTTGGGGAAGGCCCTTTCCTGTTTCAGCATGACAATGTCTCCGTGCATAAAGCGAGGTCTATACAGAAATGGTTTGTTGAGATCAGTGTGGAAGAACTTAACTGGCCTGCACATAGCCCTGACCTCAACCCCACCGAACCTCTTTGGGATGAATTGGAGCGCCGACTGCGAGCCTGCCATAATCATCTAACATCAGTGCCGACCTCACTAATGCTCTTGTGACTGAATGGAAGCACGTCCCCGCAGCAATGTTCCAACATCTAGTGGAAAGCCTTTTATAGCAGCTCCGTATTAATGCCAATGATTTTGGAATGAGATGTTGTTCAATGGGCAGGTGTCCACATACTTTTGGTCATGCGGTGTATAAGAAAGATCAGGAAACATTTGTTTTGTTTTTTGACATGTATTTAATCTCATATTTTGTGTCATTGAACAGTCTCCATATGTACTTCCATTCATTTTTTAAACTGGTACCGGGGGAACTTAAAACAAGTCTTGTGAGGCCTGTGGGGGTCCTAGAGCAAACCAACCGACATGTACATGTTCGTGAGAGTCTCACCTTTGCACAGAGGCGTCATAATTGTTTGTAGGCCACCATTCAGATGCTTTGTGAGAAGACCAATTTTCGGGATGCCTCATGGTCTGACCAACACTGCTCTAGCTCTGTCCCCTTTCACCGCAGATGCGGGAGTGTGATATAGGTGGATGCAGACGATTGAGAATGGAAAAAAGCATGGGGATTTTTGTATTATGATAATTAGATATATTCAACCTTAGGGCGTTTAATGTATATATGCCTTAATTTCTCAAAAATACAGACTCTTATCTTTCATTTGACATCAGATTTGACATGCTCCTATAAACTTCACATGTTGGTGCTCATGGGTAATTTAAAATGGGAAATGACCAACTACAGTCCTGCATGGTGCTGCTAATAGCCCTTGATGTAATTTTCTCTGTTTCCATTCTCTGAATAGGAGGAAGCACAATCAATAGACGATGCAAACAACAACTTGTCAGAGATTCAAAGCACACCCAACAATTAAATGCTGGTTAAATTAGTTTCTATTCTAAATATAGCAGGTAATTGGAGGTTACACACACAGGCACACCCGGGCATAAAAACACAAACACAAACACACACACACGCACGCACGCACGCACGCACGCACGCACACACACACACACACGTACACACACAAATACTGGCACACACACATGTACACACACAAATACTGGCATACACACACACACACACACACACCCACACACACACACGCACACACACACACACATGCACACACACACACACAAATACTGGCATACACACACACACATACTCACATACACGCACAGGCCTGTATGGCTGACACCTGCTGACAGGAGCATAAAGAGTTCTTCCTGTATAACATACCATTAGGCTATCCCCGTATTTCACCCACACAGTAACACATGCAATGCAGTGCTCTCATGCAATGCAGTATGTGTACTTCTCACAATCCTGTAACTCTCTCTCTTTTGCTCTCTCTCTCTCTTTTGCTCTCTCTCTCTCTCTCTCTCTCACACACACACACGCACACACACAACCATAATTTAATTCTCCAATAAGTGAATCTGTCAAAGTAATCAGATCTCATCTCAGTCAGTGGAAGAAATGGATAGTTGTATCTTTTGATCGTGGCTCTGCCTCCCCTCTCCTCTGGTCCTGTCGCACATCTCTTTTTGATCAAAGACAAATATTACCAGGATATATTAACTTTATGGAGGAGAGACAAGCCGCAGGGGACAAACGGAATGAAATGGCCGTGACACCGGACTTCCAAGCACACGCCCGCAGGGACCAGTTTCAGTGTCGCACAGGAGGAGGCACAGCACAGCTCAGCTACACAGCATCACTGAAACTGTATAACAAACAGATCAGATTATAGTACATACGTTATTTTGTCTATTTCTGTACCAGCCACACAGACCCCCTATACTCTGTAGACAGTAGATATATTTTGCAGTCTAACAATGTTATGGTAGAGTATGTGGTGGTGGTAGTATTGTGTGACAGACAGACAGAAACACGAATGTCTCACAGCAGACTGTTCCTTTTGACTTTGACTCCCACTGTAGCTGTGAACAGCAGGAGTCACACCATGGCCAGTAGCCAGGGGAGAAGTCATACCTTGGATGGACACAGGTTATATCAGACATCCTGACTGGATGAAACTGGGCTTGGTGTGTTGTAGTTTCAGTTTGGTGGCTGTCTTTTGGGTCTGTCACGACCTTCGTTAAGTTCCACATCAACCTACCTACTGAATTGATCCACTGACAATCAAATAACGACAGACAAGAGCGAAGTGTAACCATAGCTCGACCCTAACCATAGCCATAACCCTAGTTCCTTAAGGTTTGTCCCTGGTCCAGGATTAGTAGTGCTGGTATCCAGGGACAGTGTTGGGTGTTGTAGGTCTAATAGAGACTGGTCTAGGATCAGTAGTGGTGGTGTCCAGGGACAGTGTTGGGTGTTGTAGGGAAAATACAGACTGGTCCAGGATCAGTAGTGGTGGTGTCCAGGGACAGTGTTGGGTGTTGTAGGTCCCGTGGTGATTTTAGCATTTAAATCTTGGTGGGGCAAACTCCACAAAACATTTTTTGATGGATGCCAGCAAAGACACAACACAGCACTAAACATTACATTAATTGCACTATAACGGCGACAAGCAGTTGCCACAAACTGTTAGTGCCTATATGTCCCAACAGCAAAGCTTTCTTTTCAGCACCATGAAATGAATCCTTACCACCTACCACTGCTACACCTGGCTATCAGCAGAGCTTTGTCTGGCAGCAAAACAGTTCATTCAGCCTCATTTACTGCCTTTTAAAAAACATAGCTGATGTCGCTGACTTACTTAAACAAATGTGGTTTCTACTGACTATTGAGATGTACAAACTGTGGCATAAGGGAACGACAAGTGGATAAGAGGCAATCCGTCATTTCGATTAAGACATTAATGAGCAGGCGACGACAGACGTAGTCAATATAACTATGTGTTCAGCACTTTTGAAATGTACAGCGACAGAATGCAGAACATGGGCTGCTCTTACAGTATTTTCCATGTACACCAAGTCAGAACCGTAGGATAAATAAAGGGGGCATATAAGCAGACAATGAAACCTCTTACAATAGTAGATGATGACATTTCTCAAAAACAGGTTATAGGCTACATGTGCACCACCACTGAGTCAGAACAGTAACAGTAGGTGAAATTAAGAGGTGAAAATAGACAAAATTGTTAGGGTGAGGCACATGGGCTACTAACAGCTTACTCCACAACATACACTTCGTATTACTTTCTTTGCTACAGTATACATATATCCCTGGCATATTACGTAATTTATGCAGCAGCATACAAGACATTTTTGGACTCACCTTGGCTTGTGATATGCTCACTTAAACATGAAGGTGGCGCGGCGGTTTTGTCATCAAACTTTGCCATCAAAGTCTGGCATTCTCTGGATTTATGGTGGGAGTTCTGAAAAAAACCGCACAGCCACTCCATTGAATAGCAGGCTACTGGTTGCTTTGCACAGCATGCAGTTAGCCACTGATTCCTTCCAAACGACTCATTGTTGAATTTGCGATTTCCAACTTGTTGTGTAATCTTTATGTCCAATGGCCAATGAGCACCGATACGTTTTATCTTTAATTTCTCTTCATTTGACAAGGATTTAAAAGGATTTCCAGTAGATTGTCGACTTGATTCATGATACTGATTGCTAGCTAAGACTTTGAAAGTAAGATGTTGACGTGATCAGTCCAAGTTTTTTTCGGTCACTTAGAAATTTCCTTGTTTTCCATGAAAACATACATGAAATGGGTTGCAAAATAAATAGGAAATATAGTCAAGATGTTGACATGGTTATAGATAATGATTTTGAATTGAAATAATAATGTCCTTCAAACTTTGCTTTCGTAAAAGAATCCTCCATTTGCAGCAATTACAGCATTGCAGACCTTTGGCATTCTAGTTGTCAATTTGTTGAGGTAATCTGAAGAGGTTTCACCCCAGGCTTCCTGAAGCATATCCCACAAGTTGGATTGGCTTGATGGGCACTTCTTACGTACTGTTTCTCAAACTATACACTCTAATGTACTTGTCTTCTTGCTCAGTTGTGCACCGGGGCCACTCCTCTTTCTATTCTGGTTAGAGACCGTTTGTGCTGTTCTGTGAAGGGAGTAGTACATAGCGTTGTATGAGATCTTCAGTTTCTTGGCAATTTCTCGCATGGAATAACCTTCATTTCTCAGAACAGGAATAGACTGATGAGTTTCAGAAGAAATGTCTTTGATTCTGGCCATTTTGAGCCTGTAATCAAACCCACAAATGCTGACGCTCCAGATACTCAACTAGTCTAAAGAAGGCCAGTTTTATTGCTTCTTTAATCAGGACAACAGTTTTCAGCTATGCTAACATAATTGTAAAAGGGTTTTGTAATGATCAATTAGCCTTTTAAAATGATCAACTTGGATTAGCTAACACAATGTGCCATTGGAACACAGGAGTGATGGTTGCTGATAATGGGCCTCTGTACGCCTATAAAGATATTCCATAAAAAATCTGACGTTTCCAGCTACACGCTAGTATATGATTTGGCGTCATTTTATCTGTGGCCAATGACCTTGAGCCTTCTTGGAAGGGCACTTGCAATATAACTCTATGACAGGACTTAAAGGGCTGATATTTTGTATGTCTACCCATACTAAGAACATAAACTTTGCGATGACGTAGTGTCCCCATGAGTGACAGAACACTGAGCCAATCATGGCGCAATGCTGCTATTTTTTGCTGTCTCGCCCCACCAACACAGAAAGCACTGAGCTAGGCTGAAACACCTGCATTTTGGAGCTGCCTTACTCAAGAAAACTAAAAAGAGACCATGTGAGTATGTGGCTTAATTAAGTCAATGATATATATTTTTACATTGTTTGCAAACTGATATGTGACAGATATTAATGTCAAAATAACATGCAAAACATTAGCCCCCCAAAATATATACAGTATATTTATATGACGGGTCACCACTGTGTAGGTCTGATACAGACTGGTCCACAATCAGTACAGATGGTGTCCAGGGAATGTGTTGTAGGTCTGATACAGGATCAGTGGTGTCCAGGGAACGTGTTAGGTGTTGTTTTATTTTACTAGGCAAGTCAGTTAAGAACAAATTCTTATTTTCAATGACGGCCTAGGAACAGTGGGTTAACTGCCTGTTCAGGGGTAGAACAACAGATTTGTACCTTGCAACCTTCCGGTTACTAGTCCAACACTCTAACCACTAGGCTACCCTGCCGTTGTAGATCTGATACAGACTGGTTCAGGATCAGTAGTGGTGGTGTTCAGGGGCAGTATTTTTTAGGTGTGTCATTATTACCCTGCGTAGAATTTGTTTAACACATTTCCTCAAATTAAGCTGAGGTGACCCGGCCTCCTCTCTCCCTGCGTGCTGCCCTGTATTAATGAAACATGAGCCTCAGCCTCCTCATGAGGCTGTAGCGTACCACGCAGATCACTCAAGAGCGACTTCGAAATTGGACGTCTATTCACGTAGGTCGTCGTTGTAAATAAGAATTTGCTCTTAACCGACATGCCTAGTTAAATAGAAGATCAATTTAAAAATATATATTTTTAAATGTCCTGAGGACGTCAGGAAATGACTTCAAAACAGGCCTTTAGGGGAAACAGTGAGCACTATTACCATCAGGTAGGCTTGGGTTTTTGCTATGGCAGTTGTGGATATCGGTGGCGGACGGTGTGATCCTATGACTCTGGATCACATGGTTATGTGTTTAATCCCAGTGGTGGACCATTGTTTAAAAAAAATAATGTTTTAACCCGATCCCAAACCTTTAACCCTTACCGTAACCATTTGAAATGAGTGCTGAAACATAATGTTTTAACCCGATCCAAAACCTTAACCCTTAACCTTCTGCATTTTACATTTGGAGCAATTTCAAAATTTGACGTTTAGAGAAACGGAACGATACGGAGCAGGAGGAGTCAACCCAGGGTGTCAGAAACACTTTGAAGTCTGCTATACTGCGGAACTGTCTGAGTGAACAATACACATCAAGCCCCTTTCTGTCTCCCTGTAAATGACCTTTCTCTCACAGAGTCCCTCTCTGTCCTCCACTAATAATGTATCAGTCTACTCTTCAAATACTCCAGGCTATCTCTCTGCCTCTCACCCTCTCCTTCTGTCCATTAATTACACTCTTCTTTCCTTCTGTTTACAAAGACCATTTCTATCCATCTCCATCGCTCCCTCCTCCTCACCTCGTTTCAGATTAATGATGCACCTCAACAAACACTACATTTGTCTCTCTCCTCTCCTCATTTGTTATTTCTCCTGACCACCTCACTGACATAGTGACAGGACACCAGAGAGATTTAATACAACTGCAAACATAAATACAGCAATCATTTCTCAGAGGAGGACATGCAGACAGACTGGCTGTAATGTGAGCTTGTTTGCTATCTGGCATTTTTGTCATCCTTACTACATTTCTCACAATGTTATTTTCAGATCCAGTTTACCAGCCTCCTGTATACCTGTCTCCTCTCCTTTCTCTCACCTTGGTGGTCATGTCAAACACACACCTCTAGGGTTCCTCTCTACACACTCACCACTGGGAGATAACGAGACATGTCTCCAGTTATCACCTACACCCCAGCAGAAAGCATTACCACAGACACCCCAGCAGATAGAACTACCACAGACACCCCAGCAGATAGCACTACCACAGACACCCAGGCAGATAGCACTACCACCTGCACCCCAGCAGAAAGCATTACCACAGACACCCCAGCAGATAAAACTACCACAGACACCCCAGCAGATAGCACTACCACAGACACCCCAGCATATAGCACTACCACAGACACCCCAACAGATAGCACTGCCACAGACATCACAGCAGATAGCACTACCACAGACACCCCAGCAGATAGCACTACCACAAACACCCCAGCAGATAGAAGTACCACAGACACCCCAGCAGACATAACTACCACAGCCACCCCAGCAGATAGCACTACCACAAACACCCCAGCAGATAGAACTACCACAGACACCCCAGCAGATAGCACTACCACAAACACCCCAGCAGATAGAAGTACCACAGACACCCCAGCAGACATAACTACCACAGCCACCCCAGCAGATAGCACTACCACAAACACCCCAGCAGATAGAACTACCACAGACACCCCAGCAGATAGAACTACCACAGACACCCCAGCAGATAGCACTACCACAGACACCCCAGCAGATAGCACTACCACAGACACCCCAGCAGATAGAACTACCACAGACACCCCAGCAGATAGAACTACCACAATATACCAGCACTACCACAGACACCCCAGCAGATAGCACTACCACAGACACCCCAGCAGATATCACTACCACAGACACCCCAGTAGATAGCACTACCACATACACCCCAGCAGATAGCACTACCACAGACACCCCAGCAGATAGAACTACCACAGACACCCCAGCAGATATCACTACCACAGACACCCCAGCAGATATCACTACCACAGACACCCCAGCAGATAGAACTACCACAGACACCCCAGCAGATAGAACTTTCACAGACACCCCAGCAGATATCACTACCACAGACACCCCAGCAGATATCACTACCACAGACACCCCAGCAGATAGAACTACCACAAACACCCCAGCAGATATCACTACCACAGACACCCCAGCAGATAGAACTACCACAGACACCCCAGTAGATAGCACTACCACAGACACCCCAGCAGATAATGCATAGGAAAAGAGGAATCTGAGACAGAGAGCATTTGGTAGACGAGGATAGGCTATGCAGAACTGACTGCAACAGACTGAAATTTGTCTGTTTCTTCTTTCCTATTCAGAACAACAGAGAGAATAAGGAGGCGGACGTTGATTGAGTAGCAAAAATATTATTTGGAAATTATTCACTGGTTCACGACCAAAGTTAATGTAATCAAACCAACTAAATGTAATCAAACCAAAATTGCTCCCACTTTTTAATCACAACAATGATGTCAGTTGCAGCACAGGTAACAGTCATCCATGGCAGAGTAACTCAAGCCTAATCATACATAAATTAACCCGATACACTGCCGAGATCAATAATGTCACTGTGTCCTTTCATAAAATCTAGTTTCACATTCATGACTATATTATGCAAATCCTGGGCCCCAGAGAATGCATAATATGGTTCCCCTCAACCTACGCCATCAATCCCTTGTCAATGCATGGAGTTTGGAGACGTCAAAACTCATTGCTATTCACTCACAATTTAATCAGGGATTTCATTGCTACCTGTGATATCTGACCCACGCTGTGAACTGAAGTGGCAACACCACACAATTAACCAGACAATCAAATAAATAAATAAATAAATATATATATATATTTTATCATAGTCTCCCTCCGCTCGTTGAGCCATCTCACAAGATGAATAGAAATATAATATATTTGCTTTAAGAGAGAGAGTTCATTTTTTATTGTTTATTTCACTTTTGTTTGTTATCTATTTCACTTGCTTTGGCAATGTCAACATATGTTTCCTATGCCAATAAATCCCCTTAAATTGACATTTTTTTAATTATTGAGAGAGCGGGGCAGAGAGAGAGAGAGAGAGAGAGAGAGGGAGAGTCAGAGAGCGGGAGAGAGGGGCAGAGAGAGAGAGATAGAGGCAGAGAGAGTGAGATAGAGGCAGGGAGAGAGTCAGAGAGCGAGAGAGAGCGGGGCAGAGAGAGAGAGAGAGACAGAGAGAGAGTCAGAGAGCGAGAGAGAGAGGGGCAGAGAGAGATAGAGGCAGAGAGAGAGTCAGAGAGCGAGAGAGAGAGGGGCAGAGAGAGAGAGGCAGAGATAGTCAGAGAGAGAGAGGGGGCAGAGAGAGAGATAGAGGCAGAGAGAGAGAGATAGAGGCAGAGAGAGAGAGAGAGAGATATAGGCAGAGATAGAGGCAGAGATAGAGAGAGACAGAGAGAGAGGCAGAGAGAAGCAGAGAGAGAGAAGCAGAGAGAGAGAGAGAGATAGAGGCAGAGAGAGAAGCAAAGAGAGAGAGATAGAGACAGAGAGCGAGGCAGAGAGAGAAGCAGAGACAGAGAGAGAGGCAGAGAGAAGCAGAGAGAGAGAGAAGCAAAGAGAGAGAGATAGAGACAGAGAGCGAGGCAGAGAGAGAAGCAGAGACAGAGAGCGAGGCAGAGAGAGAAGCAGAGAGAGAGAGAGATAGAGGCAGAGAGAGAAGCAGAGAGAGAGAGAGAGAAGCAGAGAGAGAGAGAAGCAGAGAGAGAGAGGGGGGAGGGGGAACTGAGACGTATGGTGCCCTTTTCATATATTCATGAAGCATTTGACAGTACTTCAATGAGAGGGGGATGAAAAGTTGGGGGCAGGAAGGAGAACGAGTAAACTGGATGCAGACTGAGGGGGAACTGTAAGGATAAACTCTGGCACAAGAGGAATGGAAGAGGAGACAAACAGAGAAAGCAAAAGTGCAAGTAGAGAAATATTGGCAACATAACAAGGAGAGAGAGAGGGGTAGAGACAAGGCTGTGACAGTGAAGTGTAAGATGTGATATGATGTGAGAGAAGGAGAGCAAAGAAGAGAAGAGATTGTCCTTGCTATGATCTTGGCAGAGGTAAATGAGTAGACAGGGAGAGTAAGACACAGAGAGAAAGATAGTGTAGACAGAGACAGAGAGCCAAGGAGAGTTTGTTTGTTTGTTATAACAGGAATACAGCTGAACAATGTGAGCACCATCCAGGATCCAGAACCACTAGACAACCACAAGAAAACAAAACACACCAAAACAGAAAAGTGACGTCAGAAAATGGAAGTGAGTGGTGAGTCAGCACAGACAAGACAAAAACAACTTCATCGACAGAAATGTCATTGGGACATGATTTTTTTTCAAATTCACTATTTACCCCTCCAAGGGAAGTGATTGGCTGTTCCCCAGTAAACCATCACCCTGCACCTCTGCCCCCTTCTTGGTGGGTTTCAGTTTCCTGACCCCTGCTGTGATTCCTGTTTCCTAGGAACCCAGCCCCCCTGCCTAGATATCCAATCATCTAAGCCAATTTCACAAACAGGAAGGAAGTAGGGTTAATATTGACTCTGAATGCCAACATGAAGCGTCTGCTACTCTGCCTCTCCATTGGTTTACATCACTGTCTTTTATAGCTTGTTGATGTGAGGGATTTACTCTGAACTGTTTGGCTTCCTAACTTCCTAACTGAGCGTCATGGAATGTGACAGAAGTATGAACTATTCCATTTTAAACTTATGGATTGAACATGTGAATCGTTAAAAGCAATTCCTGAAAATTCTATACAGCCTCAACACATGGTTCAAGCTATAATTTTGATATGATGGATGGTCAGTCTTTTCATACATAGTTCTGTCTACACATTTGAGAATGGTTACATTCCTCCAGCCCCATCCCTCAGCAAAAACAGGGGTGGGGAGGCCGCTTTGTTATTATCAATTAAGAACAAATTGCTATTTACAATGACGGCATGGCAAAAGGCCCCCTGCGGGGATGGGGGCTGAGATAATACAAATTTTAAAACATTGTACGACAACACAGACAGAAGACACTGGCAACAGCACAAATGCAACAGCAAACAAACAGTGGATGTGTGTGTGTGTGTGTGTGTGTGTGTGTGTGTGTGTGTGTGTGTGTGTGTGTGTGTGTGTGTGTGTGTGTGTGTGTGTGTGTGTGTGTGGGTGCAGGTGTGTGTGTGTGTCTGTGGGTGCAGGTGTGGGTGCAGGTGTGTGTGTGTGTCTGTGGGTGCAGGTGTGGGTGCAGGTGTGTGTGTGTGTGTGTGTGTGTGTGCAGGTGTGGGTGCAGGTGTGTGTGTGTGTCTGTGGGTGCAGGTGTGGGTGCAGGTGTGTGTGTGTGTGTGTGTGTGTGTGTGTGTGTGTGTGTGTGTGTGCAGGTGTGGGGTGCAGGTGTGTGTGTGTGTCTGTGGGTGCAGGTGTGGGTGCAGGTGTGTGTGTGCGTGTGTGTGTGTGTGTGTGTGTGTGTGTGTGTGTGTGTGTGTGTGTGTGTGTGTGGGTGCAGGTGTGTGTGTGTGTGTGTGTGTGTGTGTGTGTGTGTGTGTGTGTGTGTGTGTGCAGGTGTGTGTGTGCAGGTGTGTGTGTGTGCAGGTGTGTGTGTGTGCAGGTGTGTGTGTGTGCAGGTGTGTGTGTGTGCAGGTGTGTGTGTGTGCAGGTGTGTGTGTGTGCAGTGTGTGTGTGTGCAGTGTGTGTGTGTGCAGGTGTGTGTGTGTGCAGGTGTGTGTGCAGGTGTGTGTGTGTGCAGGTGTGTGTGTGTGCAGGTGTGTGTGTGCAGGTGTGTGTGTGTGCAAAGTGTGTGTGCAGGTGTGTGTGTGTGCAGGTGTGTGTGGGTGCAGGTGTGTGTGTGTGCAGGTGTGTGTGTGTGCAGGTGTGTGTGTGTGCAGGTTGTGTGTGTGTGCAGGTGTGTGTGTGTGCAGGTGTGTGTGTGTGCAGGTGTGTGTGGGTGCAGGTGTGTGTGGGTGCAGGTGTGGTGTGGGGTGCAGGTGTGTGTGTGTGCAGGTGTGTGTGGGTGCAGGTGTGGGTGCAGGTGTGTGTGTGGTGCAGGTGTGTGTGTTGCAGGTGTGTGTTGCAGGTGTTGTGTGTGTGCAGGTGTGTGTGTGTGCAGGTGTGTGTGTGCAGGTGTGTGTGTGTGCAGGTGTGTGTGTGTGCAGGTGTGTGTGTGTGCAGGTGTGGTGTGGGTGCAGGTGTGTGTGGGTGCAGGTGTGTGTGGGTGCAGGTGTGTGTGTGTGCAGGTGTGTGTGGGTGCAGGTGTGTGTGGGTGCAGGTGTGTGTGGGTGCAGGTTGTGTGTGTGTGCAGGTGTGTGTGTGTGCAGGTGTGTGTGGTGCAGGTGTGGGTGCAGGTGTGTGTGTGTGCAGGTGTGTGTGGGTGCAGGTGTGGGTGTGGGTGCAAGGTGTGTGTGGGTGCAGGTGTGTGTGTGTGTGCAGGTGTGTGTGTGTGCAGGTGTGTGGTGGGTGCAGGTGTGGGTGCAGGTGTGGGTGCAGGTGTGTGTGGGTGCAGGTGTGGGTGCAGGTGTGTGTGGGTGCAGGTGTGGGTGCAGGTGTGGGTGCAGGTGTGGGTGCAGGTGTGGGTGGCAGGTGTGTGTGGGTGCAGGTGTGTGTGGGTGCAGGTGTGTGTGGGTGCAGGTGTGTGTGGGGCAGGTGTGTGTGGGTGCAGGTGTGGGTGCAGGTGTGTGTGGGTGCAGGTGTGGGTGCAGGTGTGGGTGCAGGTGTGGGTGCAGGTGTGTGTGGGTGCAGGTGTGGGTGCAGGTGTGGGTTGCAGGTGTGGGTGCAGGTGTGGGTGCAGGTGTGTGTGGTGCAGGTGTGTGGTGGGTGCAGGTGTGTGTGGGTGCAGGTGTGTGTGGGTGCAGGTGTGGGTGCAGGTGTGTGTGGGTGCAGTGTGGGTGCAGGTGGTGGGGTGCAGGTGTGTGTGGGTGCAGGTGTGGGTGCAGGTGTGTGTGTGTGTGTGTGTGTGCAGGTGTGGGTGCAGGTGTGTGTGTGTGTGCAGGTGTGGGTGCAGGTGTGTGTGGGTGCAGGTGTGTGTGTGTGTGCAGGTGTGGGTGCAGGTGTGGGTGCAGGTGTGGGTGCAGGTGTGGGTGCAGGTGTGGGTGCAGGTGTGGGTGCAGGTGTGTGTGTGTGCAGGTGTGTGTGTGTGCAGGTGTGTGTGTGTGCAGGTGTGTGTGTGCAGGTGTGTGTGTGTGCAGGTGTGTGTGTGTGCAGGTGGGTGTGTGTGCAGGTGTGTGTGGGTGCAGGTGTGTGTGGGGTGCAGGTGTGTGTGGGTGCAGGTGTGTGTGTGTGCAGGTGTGTGTGGGTGCAGGTGTGGGTTGCAGGTGTGTGTGTGTGCAGGTGTGTGTGTGCAGGTGTGGTGTGCATGTGTGTGTGTGTGCAGGTGTGGTGTGTGCAGGTGTGTGTGTGTGCAGGTGTGTGTGGTGTGCAGGTGTGTGTGTGTGCAGGTGTGTGGTGTGCAGGTGTGTGTGGGTGCAGGTGTGTGTGGGTGCAGGTGTGTGTGGGTGCAGGTTGTGTGTGGGTGCAGGTGTGTGTGGGTGCAGGTGTGTGTGTGTGCAGGTGTGTGTGTGTGCAGGTGTGTGTGGTGCAGGTGTGGGTGCAGGTGTGTGTGTGTGCAGGTGTGTGTGGGTGCAGGTGTGTGTGGGTGCAGGTGTGTGTGTGTGCAGGTGTGTGTGGTGTGGCAGGTGTGTGTGCAGGTGTGTGTGTGTGCAGGTGTGTGTTGTGTGCAGGTGTGTGTGTGCAGGTGTGTGTGTGTGCAAAGTGTGTGTGCAGGTGTGTGTGTGTGCAGTGTGTGTGGGTGCAGGTGTGTGTGTGTGCAGGTGTGTGTGTGTGCAGGTGTGTGTGTGTGCAGGTGTGTGTGTGCAGGTGTGTGTGTGTGTGCAGGTGTGGTGTGTTGCAGGTGTGTGTGTGTGCAGGTGTGTGTGGGTGCAGGTGTGTGTGGGGTGCAGGTGTGTGTGGGTGCAGGTGGTGTGTGTGTGCAGGTGTGTGTGGGTGCAGGTGTGGGTGCAGGTGTGTGTGTGTGCAGGTGTGTGTGTGCGGTGTGTGTGTGCAGGTGTGTGTGTGTGCAGGTGTGTGTGTGCAGGTGTGGTGTGTGCAGGTGTGTGTGTGTGCAGGTGTTGTGTGTGTGCAGGTGTGGTGTGGGTGCAGGTGTGTGTGGGTGCAGGTGTGTGTGGGTGCAGGTGGTGTGTGGTGCAGGTGTGTGTGGGTGCAGGTGTGGGTGCAGGTGTGTGTGTGTGCAGGTGTGTGTGTGCAGGTGTGTGGTGTGCAGGTGTGTGTGTGTGCAGGTGTGTGTGTGTGCAGGTGTGTGTGTGCAGGTGTGTGTGTGTGCAGGTGTGTGTGTGAGGTGTGTGTGTGCAGGTGTGTGTGGGTGCAGGTGTGTGTGGGTGCAGGTGTGTGTGGGTGCAGGTGTGTGTGGGTGCAGGTGTGTGTGGGTGCAGGTGTGTGTGGGTGCAGGTTGTGTGTGGGTGCAGGTGTGTGTGTGTGCAGGTGTGTGTGTGTGCAGGTGTGTGTGGGTGCAGGTGTGGGTGCAGGTGTGTGTGTGTGCAGGTGGTGTGTGGGTGCAGGTGTGTGTGGGGTGCAGGTGTGTGTGGGTGCAGGTGTGTGTGTGTGCAGGTTGTGTGTGTGTGCAGGTGTGTGTGGGTGCAGGTGTGGGTGCAGGTGTGGGTGCAGGTGTGTGTGGGTGCAGGTGTGGTGCAGGTGTGTGTGGGTGCAGGTGTGGGTGCAGGTGTGGGTGCAGGTGGTGCGGTGTGGCAGGTGTGTGTGGGTGCAGGTGTGTGTGGGTGCAGGTGTGTGTGGGTGCAGGTGTGTGTGGGGTGCAGGTGTGTGTGGGTGCAGGTTGGTGTGGTGCAGGTGTGGGTGCAGGTGTGTGTGGGTGCAGGTGTGGGTGCAGGTGTGGGTGCAGGTGTGGGTGCAGGTGTGGGTGCAGGTGTGTGTGGGTGCAGGTGTGTGTGGGTGCAGGTGTGTGTGGGTGCAGGTGTGTGTGGGTGCAGGTGTGTGGGTGGCAGGTGTGTGTGGGTGCAGGTGTGGGTGCAGGTGTGGGTGCAGGTGTGGTGGGTGCAGGTGTGGGTGCAGGTGTGTGTGTGTGTGTGTGTGTGCAGGTGTGGGTGCAGGTGTGTGGTGTGTGTGCAGGTGTGGGTGCAGGTGTGTGTGGGTGCAGGTGTGTGTGTGTGTGCAGGTGTGGGTGCAGGTGTGGGTGCAGGTGTGGGTGCAGGTGTGGGTGCAGGTGTGGGTGCAGGTGTGTGTGTGTGCAGGTGTGTGTGTGTGCAGGTGTGTGTGTGTGCAGGTGTGTGTGTGCAGGTGTGTGTGTGTGCAGGTGTGTGTGTGTGCAGGTGTGTGTGTGTGCAGGTGTGTGTGGGTGCAGGGTGTGTGTGGGTGCAGGTGTGTGTGGGTGCAGGTGTGTGTGTGTGCAGGTGTGTGTGGGTGCAGGTGTGGGTGCAGGTGTGTGTGTGTGCAGGTGTGTGTGTGCAGGTGTGTGTGTGCAGGTGTGTGTGTGTGCAGGTGTGTGTGTGTGCAGGTGTGTGTGTGCAGGTGTGTGTGTGTGCAGGTGTGTGTGTGTGCAGGTGTGTGTGTGTGCAGGTGTGTGTGGGTGCAGGTGTGTGTGGGTGCAGGTGTGTGTGGGTGCAGGTGTGTGTGGGTGCAGGTGTGTGTGGGTGCAGGTGTGTGTGTGTGCAGGTGTGTGTGTGTGCAGGTGTGTGTGGGTGCAGGTGTGGGTGCAGGTGTGTGTGTGTGCAGGTGTGTGTGGGTGCAGGTGTGTGTGGGTGCAGGTGTGTGTGGGTGCAGGTGTGTGTGGGTGCAGGTGTGTGTGTGTGCAGGTGTGTGTGTGTGCAGGTGTGTGTGGGTGCAGGTGTGGGTGCAGGTGTGGTGCAGGTGTGTGTGGGTGCAGGTGTGGGTGCAGGTGTGTGTGGGTGCAGGTGTGGGTGCAGGTGTGGGTGCAGGTGTGGGTGCAGGTGTGGGTGCAGGTGTGTGTGGGTGCAGGTGTGGGTGCAGGTGTGTGTGGGTGCAGGTGTGTGTGGGTGCAGGTGTGTGTGGGTGCAGGTGTGGGTGCAGGTGTGTGTGGGTGCAGGTGTGGGTGCAGGTGTGGGTGCAGGTGTGGGTGCAGGTGTGGTGTGGGTGCAGGTGTGGGTGCAGGTGTGGGTGCAGGTGTGGGTGCAGGTGTGGGTGCAGGTGTGTGTGGGTGCAGGTGTGTGGGTGCAGGTGTGTGTGGGTGCAGGTGTGTGTGGGTGCAGGTGTGGGTGCAGGTGTGTGTGGGTGCAGGTGTGGGTGCAGGTGTGGGTGCAGGTGTGTGTGGGTGCAGGTGTGGGTGCAGGTGTGTGTGTGTGTGTGTGTGTGCAGGTGTGGGTGCAGGTGTGTGTGTGTGTGCAGGTGTGGGTGCAGGTGTGTGTGGGTGCAGGTGTGTGTGTGTGTGCAGGTGTGGGTGCAGGTGTGGGTGCAGGTGTGGGTGCAGGTGTGGGTGCAGGTGTGGGTGCAGGTGTGGGTGCAGGTGTGTGTGCAGGTGTGTGTGCAGGTGTGGGTGCAGGTGTGGGTGCAGGTGTGGGTGCAGGTGTGGGTGCAGGTGTGTGTGTGTGGGTGAAATAATAATATAAATCATATAAATAATCATTTAAATCTATACTGTACATTTCCAGGAATGCATCTTCATTCCCATGCAATCAATATTTCCATTATGGTATATAGGACCAGAAAATGACAACATCGTAATGCAGGGGGAACTAAGTAGGATACTTTTTTTGGGGGGGGGGGGGGGGGGGGGTAATTGGTCTAAATAGTACTAAAGCTGGGTTCTAGTTAGGAAGCCATGTTATTACTCACGACAGCTACAGCTGCTATATTCTCAAACTAGGCCAGGGATGGAAGGAGAAAGGGAGGGGGAGAAGAGGTCTCTCACAGTTGTGGGTCATCTATTCTGGAGGCAGTAGGGCTATATCAGGGTGAGGAGGACTGACGGCTAACCTACTTCACTTTAAGTCCCTGTCCGTTTCACAGGGTTCTCCAAATTTATGCTCGGCTCTACCGTAGCCGCTACCCTCCTCTTGTTGTCCTATTTCTCCTTAATCAACCTCCAACTGAGACAGAAGGATGTGGCACAAAGTTATTTAAACCTTCACATCATATCGTAGTGCTGCACCACTACGATAGCTGGTTCAGTAGAGTCTTGTTACATAATGTAGATGACCTGTTTGGTGTAGTTGAGCAAAGAGGATGGAGAATTTGACTATAGGCTACCCACTAACCCACTCTCTCCTCCTCACCTCTGTTACAGCTCTCAGGTCAGTCCTAGTGGTACCAGATAACCCAATCAGTCAATTCACCAACTAGTCAATTGACAATCTATTCACTCAGGGATCCTTACATCCAACCAGGATATTAAACCGACTACTACTTCAGCACACTCACTCAGCCATTCTGTAAGCCAAGCTAGCTACTCATCTAGTGCAACGACAGCTGTCCTGCCTGCTGGACATCTCTACAAAGAAGCCAGTGTGAGTGAGGGATGGAACCATGATGACAAGCCAGCAGCAATTCATTCAGTATATTGAGCTGACCACAAATCAGGATTCAGCTCCTTCCATCCACTGTGTCTGTATCTCTCTCTACATCTCCTACAGAAACAGCACTGCTTACACGTTCCCATGTGTGAGCCCACAAATTGCTCTAATCTCCACTCCAACACTTAGCTATTCAACGCAATTTATTTCATTTCATATAATTGGCAAAACTTTAATTAGAAGGGAGACAATAAAAACTTTTTTTTTAAATGAATTTAACATTCTATTCTTCGATGCTGAGATGGTTCCAGAGCAGAGTATAAAGCTCTGTTCCTCCACTGCACTGTGTGAGGTAAATAGGGAAGTAATGAGGTCCAGCATGTTATTTCAAAGGTCAAAACTGGCTGGAACAATTAGCGTGGCATTTTAGCCTGGTCTGATGGGAGAAGGGCTGGCTGCGACTAACGGCGCGTGTGATTCTGATCAGCGCTGTTGCTCTTGTCGGCGCTGCAAAACCAAACGTGCAGGTCGAACCATACCAGCTGTGTCCTGCGCTTGAAACAAAGCTTGGCTAGTCTAATTCTCGTGGGAGATGATGCTGCTGTGCCAATACGATGACGCTAGTGGAAACAGCATGTGCCACAGCCTGGGGCAACAGAGAAAAGCTTACCGTTTCAAATATACTGAACAAAAATACACTGAACAAAAATATACACGCAACAGCAACAATTTTAAAGATTTTACTGAGCTACAGTTCATATAAGGAAATCAGTCAATTGAAATAGACGCATTAGGCCCTAATCTAATATTTTTTTTATTTCACCTTTATTTAACCAGGTAGGCTAGTTGAGAACAAGTTCTCATTTACAACTGCGACCTGGCCAAGATAAAGCAAAGCAGTTCGACACATACAACAACACAGAGTTACACATGGAATAAACAAACATACAGTCAATAATACAGTAGAAAAAGTTTGTATACAGTGTGTACAAATTAGGTAAGATAAGGGAGGTAAGGCAATAAATAGGCCAAAGTGGCGAAGTAATTAGAATATAGCAATTAAACGCTGGAGTGATAGATGTGCAGAAGATGAATGTGTAATTAGAGATACTGGGGTGCAAAGGAGCAAAATAAATAAATATATACAGTATGTGGATGAGGTAGTTGGATGGGCTACTTACAGAGGAGCTACGTACAGGTGCAGTGATATGTGAGCTGCTCTGACAGCTGGTGCTTAAAGTTAGTGAGGTAGATATGAGTCTCCAACTTCAGTGATTTTTGCAGTTCGTTCCAGTCATTGGCAGGAGAGAACTGGAAGGAAAGGTGGCCAAAGGATCTATGGATTCACATGACTGAGAATACAGATATACAGCTGTTTGTCACAGATACTTTTTTTTTAAAGGTAGGGGCGTGGATCCAAAAACCAATCAGTATCTGGTGCGACTACCATTTTCCTCTTGCAGCTGTTGATTGTGGCTTGTGGAGTGTTGTCCCAGTCATCTTCAATGACTGTGCAAAATTGCTGGACATTGTTGTTGTACATTACAATCTAGAGCATCCCAAACATGTTCAATGGGTGTCATGTCTGGTGAGTATGCAGACCATGGAAGAACTGGGAAAATGTCAGCTTCCAGGAATTGTGTACAAATCCTTGCGACATGGGACCGTGTAATATGCTGAAACAAGAGGTGATGGTGGTGAATGAAGGGCACGACAATGGGCCTTGGGATCTTGTCACGATATCTCTGTGCATTCTAATTGCCATTGATAAAATTGTGTTCACTGTCCTTAGCTTATGCCTGCCCATACCAGAACCTCACCGCCACCATGGGGCACTCTGTTCACAACGTTGACATCAGCAAACCGCTTGCCCACACAACGCCATACATGCTGTCTGCCATCTGCCTGGTACTGTTGAAACCAGGATTCATCTGTGAAGAGCACACTTCTCTAGTGTGCCAGAGGCCATGAAAGGTGAGCATTTGCCCACTGAAGTTGGTTATGACGCTGAACTGTAGTCAGGTCAAGACCCTGGTGAGGACGATGAGTATGCAGATAAGCTTCCCTGAGAAGGTTTCTGAAAAAAATATTAGGTTGTGCAAACCTACAGTTTCATCAGCTGTCTGGGTGGCTGGTCTCAGACGATCCCACAGGTGAAGCCGCATGTGGAGGTCCTGGGCTGGCGTGGTTATACGTGGTCTGTGGTTATGAGGTCGGTTGGATACACTGCCAATTCTCTACAATTATGTTGGAGGTTTATGGTAGAGAAAGGAACATTAAATTCTGGCTACAGCTCAAGTGGACATTCCTGCAGTCAGCATGCCAATTGCATGCTCCCTCAAAACTTGATACATCTTGTGGCATTGTGTTGTGTGACAAAACTGCACATTTTAGAGTGGGCTTCTACTGCCCCCAGCACAAGGTGCACCTGTGTAATGAGCATGCTGTTTGCAGTTTTTTTTGATTGCTTAAGCAAGATTTTCAAAACAGGGCCCGTGTTTTCAAAACACTACACACAATTAGCACAACCACATACCCAATTAGCAAAACACTACAGATCCTTTGCGAAATTGAAAACTATACACTTCTTTTTAAAAACCACACTTTGTTACCATATGAAACACACACGTTTCACATTACTATACACTGTTTGCACGAGTTACACTCTGCTGTGGTAAACCTAAAACACTTTTAGCACTTCTACTTCCCTATGATTAGAGTAGGCTACTATCAACAAAGTACAAATATAATGTAAATTCACCAAACACTACACAAGACCAATGTTGCAGACTGAAGAAACTCATTTATTTCTCAACACGCCCAAAATGTTGACATGGACATGAAGATTCATAATACTGTAACCAAACATCACTTTACGTATTGTAAGTTCAAAAAAATAAAAATAACTAGACATTGTCTCTTCGCCTAGCTGGATCTGGCCAGAGAATTTCATCAACATCGCAGGCAATGTTGTCATTAGCAAGACACCTTGGAAAGAAACGTCTTGAATGACAAATCCATCCTTGCATTGCTTCTACCTCCATCTGGTCACAGGCCTCCTCCATAGCTTGGATGAGGGGTACCTCAGCCTGGAACGGAGATCATATACCTTCCACCGCCATGCCGAGAAAAAAAATATTCTATAGGGGTGAGGAATGGAGAGTATGGTAGAAGATATAGGACGGTGAAATGTGGATGTTGCTGAAACCAGTTCTGAACCAGAGCAGAGCGGTGGAAAGACACATTGTCCCAGACAATGTATTGCATATGATCGATTTGATTTGCTGCTGTTATGTTGTGCAATTGGTCCAAGAATGTAAGTATGAGTGCTGTGTTGTAAGGGCCCATATGGGCATGGCGGTGGAGGACCCCATTCTGTGTAATGGCTGCACAGAGTGTTATATTACCCCCACGTTGCCCTGGGACATTGACTATAGCCCTGTGGCCAATAATGTTTCTTCCCCTCCTTCGTGTACTCGTCAGGTTGAACCCAGCCTCATCTACGTAAATGAAATCATCCTGGATCTCCTCTCCATCCATAAAACTCTGAAAAACAGTGTCAGGCAAAATTGTGTAGTTCAGTGTAGATCTAGTATACATAATACAGTAAAAGATTGTGAGACAGTATGCAAGATCACACTGCTAAAGTGAATACAAACCTCTGCATAATCATGCCGCAGTCGTTTCACCCTTTCAGAATTGCGCTCGAAAGGCACTCGATAAACTTGCTTCATTTGAATGTTTTTTTTTTAAGATGCGTGCCAGTGTTGATGTTGAGACCTGATGGATATCGTTGAAAATGGCGTGGTTATTGACAATGTTAGCTTGGAGCTGCTTGAGTGTTATAGCATTGTTGGCCAAAACCATGTTTACTATCTCCCTCTCTTGCTGTTCTGTGAACATAGGAGGCCTTCCCCCTTGTCGGCCCTGACCCTCAATCCTATGTAGAAAAACACAGTATACAATAGTACAGTAATTTCCCAGGAAAAGGTAACAGAAGTGCTGATGTGCATAGAATACAGTACTGTAAGCAGTTACTGAAACCGTGCAGATGTTTTTGATATGATGATATTTTTACAATACCTATTTTCCAGTCTAAATGTTCTCATCACACTTGCCCCTGTATATCAGCTTAGATTTGGCTGTACTCGCAGTCCAGCCTCCCTCAGCGTCAGGCCGTGGTTGACAACGTGGTCAACCAGTGTTGCGCGGACCTCATTTGTCAGATTCGGTCCTCTTTGAGCACCTTCTTGTCCTCTTTGAGCACCTTCTTGTCCTCTTTGAGCACCTTCTTGTCCTCCTCGTTGTCCTCCTCGTCTTACTCTTTCTCTGACTCTTTCCATTGTGCTTGAAGACCAATGAACTCACCTGCTGCTTTTTATAGTGCTTATACACCTGATTGGTGTGTCTACAATTAAGCAAACGAGTGTTTGCACACCTGATGACTGTGTTGAACCAATTGGTTGGAGGGTGTGGTAATTTGACAGTCAGTGCTTTGGTATTGCAAGGACGTGACTTCACGAATAGATGTTTGTGTGTAATGTATATTAGTGTGTTTAGTGTTTTGCAAATCACTGTGTGTAGAGTTTTGCAACAAGTGTGAGGTTGACAATGTGCTTATAGTTGTGCAAATATGGGCTGATGTTTTGCTTCTTGAGTGTAAGGTTTTGCTAATAGTGTACTACTTTTAATTTTAGTGTGTAAGCAATCCAAAAAAACTGTAATCAGCTTCTCGGTATGCCACACCTGTCAAGTGGATGGATTATCTTTGCAAAGGAGAAAAGCTCACCAACAGGGATGTAAACTAATTTGTGCAAAAAGATTTAGTATGGAAAATGTTTTTTCGCTCATGAAACATGGGACCAACACTTTACATGTTGAGTTTATATTTTTGTTCAGTATATATATACAATACCCTAATATATATATATATATATATATATAACCGTTCAAAAGTTTGGGGTCACTTAGAAATGTCCTTGTTTTTTTTTGTCCATTAAAATAACATCAAATTGTTCAGAAATAGAGTGTAGACATTGTTAATGTTGTAAATGACTATTGAAACTGGAAATGGCAGATTTTTTTATGAAATATCTACATAGGCGTACAGAGGCCCATTATCAGCAACCATCACTCCTGTGTTCCAATGGCATGTTGTGTTAGCTAATCCAAGTTTCTCATTTTAAAAGGCTAATTGATCATTAGAAAATCATTTTGCAATTATGTTAGCACAGCTGAAAACTGTTGCCCTGATTAAAGAAGCAATAAAACTGGCCTTCTTTAGACTAGTTGAGTATTTGGAGCGTCAGCATTTGTGGGTTCGATTACAGGCTCAAAATGGCCAGAAACAAAGAACTTTCTTCTGAAACTTGTCAGTCTATTATTGTCCTGAGAAATGAAGGCTATTCCATGCGAGAAATTGCCAAGAAACTGAAGATCTCGTACAACGGTGTGTACTACTCCCTTCACAGAACAGCGCAAACTGGCGCTAACCAGAATAGAAAGAAGAGTGGGAGGCCCTGGTGGACAACTGAGCAAGAGGACAATTACATTAGAGTGTCTAGTTTGAGAAACAGATGCCTCACAAGTCCTCAACTGGCAGCTTAATTAAATAGTTCCCGCAAAACACCAGTCTCAACATCAATGGTGAAGAGGCGACTCCAGGATGCTGGCCTTCTATGCAGAGTTCCTCTGTCCAGTGTCTGTGTTCTTTTGTCCATCTTAATCTTTTATTTTTATTGTCCAGTCTGAGATATGGCGTTTTTCTTATAAACTCTGCCTAGAAGGCCAGCATCCCGGAGTTGCCTTTTCACTGTTGATGGTGAGACGTATGGAATCACGTAGTAACCCAAAAAAAGTGTTAAACAAATCAAAATGTATTTTACATTTGAGATTCTTCAAAGTAGCCACCCTTTGACTTGATGACAGCTTTGCACACTCTTGGCATTCTCTCAACCGGCTTCATGAGGCAGTCACCTGGAATGCATTTCAATTAACAGCTGTGCCTTGTTAAAAGTTCATTTGTGGAATTTATGTGTTTGAGCCAATCAGTTGTGTTTTGACAAGGTAGGGGTGGTATACAGATGATAGCCCTATTTGGTAAAAGACCAAGTCCTTATTATGCCAAGAACAGCTTAAATAAGCAAAGCGAAACGATAGCCCATCATTATTTTAAGACATGAAGGTCAGTCAATATGGAAAATGTCAAGAACTTATAGTAAAAATAAAAAGCCCTTGAATGAGTAGGTGTATCCAAACTTTTGACTGGTACTATATACAGTTGAAGTCTGAAGTTTACATACACTCAATTAGTATTTGGTAGCATTGCCTTTAAAGTGTTTAACTTGGGTCAAATGTTTCAGGTAGCCTTCCACAAGCTTCCCACAATAAGTTGGGTGAATTTTGGCCCATTCCTCCTGACAGAGCTGGTGTAACTGAGTCAGGTTTCTAGGCCTCCTTGCTTGCACATGCTTTTTCAGAAATGGAAAACTAAAATTACACTGAACAAAAATATAAATGCGGTTCGTAAAGTGTTGGTCCCATGTTACATGAGCTGAAAAAAAAGATTGCAGAGATTTTCCAAATGCATGAAAAGCCCATTTCCCTCAAATTTGGTTTACATCCCTGTTAGTGAGCATTTCTACTCCGCCAAGATAACCCATCCACCTGACAGGTGCGGCATTTCAATAAGACGATTCAACAGAATAATCATTACACAGGTCCACCTTGTGCTGGGGACAATAAAAGGCCACTATAAAAAGTTTTGTAACACAACGCCACAGATGTCTGAGGTCGAGGGAGCGTGCAATCCACCAGAAGTGTTGCCAAATAATTGTGTTCATGTCTCTACCATAAGCAGCCGCCAATGTCATTTCAGAGAATTTGGCAGTACGTTCAACCAGCCTCACGTGTAACCATGCCAGCCCAGGACCTCCACATCCGGCTTTCACCTGCGGGATCATCCGAGACCAGCCAGTCAGACAGAGGATGAAACTGGGTTTGCTCAACCGAAGAATTTCTGCGTATCTGTCAGAAACAGTCTCAGGGAAGCTCATCGTCCTCACCAGGGTGTTGACCTGACTGCAGTTCAGAGTCGTAACAGACATCAGTGGGAAAATGTTCACCTTTGTTGGCCGCTGGAGAAGTGCACTCTCCACAAAATAATCCCGGTTTCAATTGTTCCGGGCAGATAGTGTATGGCTTAGTGTGGTTGAGCAGTTTGCTGATGTCAACATTGTGAACAGAGTGCCCCATGGTGGCAGTGGGGTTCTGTGAAATCCATAGATTAGGGCCCAATTTAACTGATTTCCATATTTGAACTGTAACCCAGTAAGATCTTTGAAATCGTTGCATTTTTATTCAGTATAGCTTTATTGGACAAGTTCAGGTGGAAACTGTGATTTAATCACGGAGCGCACTCTGTAGGCAGCAACACAGCAGACTAGCCATTAGCAGTCAGCTGAAGTCATACAGGGTTCTGATGGAACAAACACTAGAAAGCTAGCCACATTACAAAGCAATTCAGTTGAAGTGGCAGATAGGGGCAGAGACTGATGGAAGAAATGTTTGATACAATCCGTCACTGGTCAGACTTAAATTATTCTGCAGTCTTTCAAAAGGCACCCCAATTGTAAAGCTGACAATTTTGTACTGCCAGTTCTCAGCTCTCCCCCTCTACCGGGGGTTTGGATTGAGGAGTCATCTAGTGACGTGGACCTGGTGCCTGAGCAGAGCCCTGCGCTTTGAAGAATCAATGGTGGGGGACTCATAGGTCAGGAAAAGTTCACGTCAATGCAAGTCAACCTGCACACCCATTATGGCACTAGGTCTGTAAACTGACATCACACAAAATGGTTTGTGCCAAAATTTGCGTCACTGGTTCCGGTTGCATTCCTTGGCATTATTAAAATGCAACCGAGTCATTACCTCCCTCTGATCAAGAGACACGACCCAAGCCGTATTTACACTAAGGACTGACGCAGGGTGATTGATCACCCTGACAGGTCATTACTGATTTAGTTGGAGAGAAACTATGTGGCACAATCCCATCTTCACTGAACATTTAGACAAACAACTTCAAATTATTTATTTATATTGGGTCAGGTCTGATCAGACAAAGGATGCAAACAAAACTCGAGTGCTTCTATACAGGAAAACAATGACACAAATAGCTTTATGTACCATAATTATTATTATTTTTTATCATTCAAGATCTCAGTTTAGTGCAACTAAAAGAGCAATGGTACTTCACTAGTATTTACAACTTAACTTCAATATAGTACTACGGCACTTTCAGACTACAAGTTAAACCCTTGACCACAGTGACCTCTGGCTGTGTGACCTCCACAGGGCCTCGTTCTGCAGGGAAGGAGGAATGAGGCTTGATGCTGAAGAGGTCACACAGGTTGAACTCCGATTCCACAAAGTGAGGGATCTTGCGCTCGTTGAAGAGGCCTGAGAGGTTAACCTCCACCTTGGTCCGTCGTGATACCCTCATGCGCAATGCGAAGAGGCGCCGCAGGTCGTCCTCCACCAGGGGCAGCTGGTGGCCTTCCAGACGCTTCTGCCAGTCCTTCTTGGGTCGCTTGCCTTTCTGCTACAGAGAGAAAAACAAGATGCGACAGAGGAAAATGGATTTCGGAGGTATAAAATGTTTAGTGGAACAATTCACCACTACAACGGTTCAGAACGGTCATTAACTTTAACTGCCCAGTAGACAGGAAGCCTGTGTGGACTTCAGTTCCTGTAGGTGCTTCAACGCTGGACAAATTGAGACAAGACCGACATTGTGTGAGTCAACACCAAGACATCAATCTACCAGACATCTAAGGGACTCCACTTTCAACTGGTTCAAAGACATGGTTCAGGGCACACAGACCAATGATCACCTGGCCAGAGCCAGACACTCAGCACTCCAAACAGTAGACCCAGACACTCAGCACTCCAAACAGTAGACCCACGTCATCTTACCCACGGAGGATAGTTGGACTAAAAACATGCTTACCTTCTCAGGGTTGGCATCTGGGTCGTGGTGAGCCAGGTGTCTGCTTAGGCTCTCCTGGAAGATTGAACAGAGATGTTCATCACGACAACGATGGAGTACAAACATTATGACAGCAGCAAAGTATGAACATCAAATATAATCTAAACATTTATACCGTACCAATGCCACAACGGCAAACATCTCCATCCACTACATGGACAAATATTTATTGCGATTAAAATGTAATTTTGTCCATGGGGAGGTGATAGAAAATAGGCCACTAGAAGTTAATTGACAAGACATTCAGTGACGACTCAGAAATTCATGAGGCTGCTTTGCATGAAGCGATTGAAACCCAACTGCATGTCGTCACTGTAGAAGACGAGACAGTTATGGATGCGTGTTCTTAGTAAGACAGCTTACAGGCAGGCTGAAGAGGCAGCTTAGGGCAGAAAGCTGCAAGTGTGTTCAATAAAGAACAGCAAACTAGACTGCCTAAAATCAGGAATGGGCATCTCCAGTCGTCAGGGACCGGAGCGGTGTCACCCCCCCCCATCCTAGCAATCAGCTGATTAATTGCATTCCAAGCAGATAATTGTTGGAGTGGTGTGTTAACTTGGGCAAAAGTGGGACACCAATCAGGCCCCCCCTCCCTCCCCAAGACTGGAGTTGCCCATCCCTCATCTAAACAATCAGTTTCACCTTAGAGCATATTGAACTGCAGGACCTGATCCTAGAACACCAGTCTCACGCCGTCGGAACTCAGACCCCACAGTACATACCCGCATGGCAAAGGTCCTGTGGCAGTCGGGGAAGTAGCAATGGTACTTGAGGAGCTGCAGGTGGGCCTTGTGGATGTGGTGCTGCAGGTTGAAGATAGTGGAGAAGTAGGCCTTGCAGCCACTGCTGGGGCACAGCAGGACAGGCTTCTGCAGGGCGTGGGTCCGCTTGTGTCTACGCAGAGAGTCCACATGCTTAAACACCTTCTGGCACAGCTTTACAGGTGAATGTGGCTGCAGGGACAGGAGAGAGGCAAATGTCACTACTGGATTCCTGCCCAACAAGTTGTCCATTAGTCAAAACAGATGGTACGAGCAGGCAGCTGGTGGCAGAATGTTCGACACGGAAGGTTACCAATAAAATAAACTTCCCCTTAATTGCATTAATATAGTCAGCCAACACATCTTAGGCCGTTTCCCCCAAACACTGTCACAATAGAACTAGCAGGGTAGAAGGCAGGACATTTACAGAAGTGGTAAAAGACTGAGGAAAAATATTCAAAAGTGTGAAAACAATGACAGTCAAACAGTAAAGGCAGGTTGGCCTGGACTGGTACAGTAATTCGTGCTTTGTGGTCTTCAGTAACAGTGCCAGTTAAGGGGGATTGGCCATGTGCTTGTGCATTTTACCCCAGGTTTGCTCAAAATGATTGCATTCAGGCTGTGGGTAATGGTAACCTGCAGAGTGGGAGAGATGTATGGGCAGTGTTAGGTTAAGAGTCAATGACAACTGCTACCGTCATCTTCCTCAACGTGATCAAGACAAAGAAGATTGTGGACTACAGGAAAAAGAGGACCGAGCACACCCCCATTCTCATCAATGGGGCTGTAGTGGAGCAGGTTGAGAGCTTCAAGTTCCTTGGTGTCCACATCACCAACAAACTAACATGGTCCAAGCGCACCAAGACAGTCATGAAGAGGGCACGACAAAACCTATTCCCCCTCAGGGGACTGAAAAGACTTGGCATGGGTCCTCAGATCCTCAAAAGTTTCTACAGCTGCACCACCGAGAGCATCCTGATTGGATGCATCACTGCCTGGTATGGCAACTGAGCAGAGCTACAGATGGAAGTGCGAACGGCCCAGTATATCCCCGGGGCCGATCTTCCTGCCATTCAGGACCTTTATACCAGGCGGCCCTAAATATGGTCAAAGATTCCAGCCACCCTAGTCATAGACTGTCCTCTGCTACCACACAGCAAGCGGTACCGGAGCACCAAGTCTAGGTCCAAGAGGCTTCTAAACAGCTTCTACCCCCAAGCCATAAGACTCCTGAACAGCTAATCAAATGGCTACCCAGACTATTTGTATTGCACCTGCCACTCTTGTCATCTATACATAGTCACTTTAATAACCCTACACACATGTACATACTACCTCAACTAACCGGCACCCCCCTGTGTGTGTGTGTGTGTGTGTGAAATATATATATATATATATACATATACACACACACTTCTGCTCTTTAATTCCTTGTTACTTATCTAAGACATTTTTTCTAAACTGCATTGTTGGTTAGGGGCTCGTAGGTAAGCATTTCACTGTAAGGTCTACATCTGTTGTATTCGGCGCATGTGACTAATAAAATTTGATAGCGATACAAAAGGTGAGATCTTTGAATTTATTGACGCAAGACAGGACAGCAATAGAAGACCGACAAACAGGCGAAGGGACAAACCTGCATGTTTCTTCTCATGGGCTTTGCGAGCGACATGAGTGTCAAACCTGACTCCACATCCGTTCTTTTTACATCTGAAGAGAAAACCAGGGACCGAATAATTTAACCTTTAATCTACTAAAACATACACTTGTGTTTTAAATAGAGAGTATGCGTCAACAGCTTGGGCATTGTGCAATTTTCAAAGGCTATAAGGCCTACATGATCAATTAAAGATTGTGACTTACTTGAAAGCAGAAGCTATTCCATGCTCCTTCAAATGTAATTTATACACCCTCCGTTTCTTGAATGTCAATAAGCAATTTGGGAAATTGCACTGCACATGGGGAAAATTAAGCAAGTCAATATAACATTCAGCACATTGAGATGATGGTAAATAAAAGGAAATGGTTTCTTAAATGGCAAGGACACATTTCATAACATACACATGCCAGGGCCAAGGGGATCCGTTTAAAAGGGAATAGAGGATGCTGAATGTGGGCAATCTCAGTGGCAACGTAGTTATTCGGCGCCATCTAGTGGACAACAACCTTAAAGTACTTGTCCTTTTCGCCCTGGGCATAATGGGCGTGTCTCTTCAACTTGTCCGCGTTGAAGAAAGCAGTTGTGCAACTCACAAATGTGCATCTGTTGGGTGAAACATTAACTAGTGTGAGTTAAATCTCAAACTATAGCCTAACCCATGGGTACGAAATTAAACCTAAACTGAAATTAACACCGGAATTCTTTCACCCCGGTGTGGCAAAGTGCGTGGCGGCTCAGGTGAGATTTCCGTGAGAAACTACGGGCACATTCAGCCACTTCGCATTGAAAAGGTTGCTGAGAAACGAGAACCAAGATGGCAATAAATGATAGTTTACACAATCGTAATCTTTGACTCCAATCATGAGGCTCAAACTTCAGAAATAACTTTCCCATTCGAACTATCGCGAGTTTACGCACTTCAGCAAAACATTTTTTTTACACGAAATCAATTCGCTCGGGAATGGGGTTAAATCCACGTTGAACCATAGCTGAATTCGAATATCACTCAATTATCAGCCATGTCCCCATACATATTTACTGCTCCTGTGTGCACGGTCTCGTGCTCTTTCAAACGCCACTCCCGTTTGAACGTCGCCCCACAATCAGCATGGTTGCAGTTGAAAAACTGTTGTGAGGACCCGAGTCCTGTTCGTGGGCTACGGCGTTCATAGCCTCCTGAAAACAGTCGTCTATTCAGTTACACACTGCCAATCAAGAGGAGAGTGTTCCCCACGCCAACAACACTTGTAGCCTCTAAGAGTGCACTGAGGTTAATTGACCCAGGTTGCATGTGTGCCGAATTAATTGCTAAAGTCAGGTGTCAGTGTTTGCAGTGAATGGCCGTGTTCCAGGCTGACTGATTGCAGACATGTCAGATCTCACGATGCCTGAGGTGGACACAGTTCGCTTGAACGTTTGCTACGTTGCGAGACGGTTTGCAGTGAACGACACAATTCCCCAGTCATGGGGCGGCAGGAAGCCTAGGGGTTAGAGCGTTGTGCCAGTAACCGAAAAGTTGCTCGATCGAATCCCCGAGCTGGCAAGATACAAATCTGTCGTTCTGAACAAGGCAGTTAATTGACTTGCCTAGTTAAATAAAGCTAAAAAAAAAAAACATGTTATTGAACAGACCTTGAGGTACTTTTGGTGGGTGTGGCGGACTGGCTTGAAGCAATGCGTGACGTCTTTAAAGGCCAGTGGCCATGCTGACAGCGTTCCCAACCCATAAACCAAACCCTACCCGCTCTTCAACTGGTCGTTCAGTACAGCACCGTTTCCGTTCAATTGAACAGAACTTAAAAACATGCAAAACGCAGGTCACGTCAAACATATTATATATATATTTATATATTTTTTAAAATCAACACAGATCACCACTGTTCATGTATTCAACACGCTGCGACGCAACTACTGTATTCTTACAGCAGAGGGTGGCATATCTTACTACAATCAGATATGAGAGAGAGATAAGGATGTAGCATTTTTTTGTTGCAAGAGTTTATTAATTCCTTGATCAAACGAAACTATTATTAGCAATCCCAAGGATTGGACGCAACATTTCTTGTTTACTGTTATTATGTTGGTAACTAGTTAAGAATAGAAATAAGCCACCCCATAGGGTAGCGCACAATTGTCGCAGCGTCGTCCAGGTTAGGGGAGGGCTTGGCCGGAGAGGCTCCCGAGTGGCACAGCAGTCTAAGGCACTGCATCTCAGTATTACAGACACACTGTTTCAAATCCAGGCTGTATCACAACTGGCTGTGATTAGGAGTCCCATAGGGTGGTGCAGCATTGTTTGAGTTTGGCCAGTGTAGGCCTTCGTTATAAGTAAGAATTAGTTCTGAACTGACTTACCTCGTTAAATAAAGGTTACACATTTTTATGTGGCTCACGCCAACAACTCGCTCTAGCGACTCCTTGTGGCAGGCCGGGTGCCTGCAGGCTGACTTCAGTTGTCAGTTGAACTTGTTTCCTCCGACACATTGGTGCGGCTGACTTCCGGGTTAAACGAGCGGCTTTTTAAAAAAGGGGGTTAAAAAAATACTAATAATAAGGCACCTGTATCCAGGCACTCCACATTGTGTCATGCGTTTTTTTAAACTTTTATTTAACTAGGCAAGTCAGTTAAGAACAAATTCTCATTTTCAATGACAGCCTAGGAACACTGGGTTAACTGCCTTGTTCAGTGGCAGAATGACAGATTTTTACCTTGTCAACTTGGGGATTTGATCTTGCAGCATTTCAGGTACAAGTTCAACACTCTAACCACTAGGCTACCTGCATAGGTACAGCCCTTATCCATGGTATATTGGCCATATACCACACCTCCTCAAGTATTTTAGCTTAAATATGCCACGGATAGGGGCTGTTCATATGCTGCCTTCATAACCTTCATTCATAGACGGTATTGACCACATACGACTGGGAAAAATCATGAATGCCCCTCTTACTGGTAATTACTAGTGAGAAACGTGTCTATCATCCCTGAGCTCCAACTTCTCCCACATGCATCTACTTATCAATTTTTAGATTTGTTGGTATTTTGATCCAGTAATATTATTTTGGTTCCTCAACATTTAAATTAATTTTATCCACTTTAAAATGGATATACCTCAATAATTTCAAATCTCACTACATTAAATGACACATCATTTAACATCCCATTTCATAGAGAGTGTTACAAACTGGACTATATTTAGTGACTTTGAAGAGATGGTGATTAGGTCTAAATAGGCGTTTGGCGTTTGTTAGTCTAAATTCATTGTATTTGTCTTTAACTGCCATTTAATGAGATTTCACCTCATTTGCATATTTTAATCAAGTGTTTACTTGAATGTGTAATATAAAATAGTCTTATATTTGTGTCTACATTCAACTGGTAAAAGTAGATTATGATATGATTAAGGTTGAAAAAATTACCCTATGAATTAAATGCAACAAAACTTGATTTATAAAAAGCAATCTATTAATTATGGTTTTTGAGCACTATAATTTGTGAGCATGATAGCTGTAATTTTTGTTTATTGTTGACACAGCTTGTTTGCCATGAGCTAATCAGCGTTTCTCAACAAGTTCAAAGCGCATGAATGCATTCAACTCATATTTACTACTTCACAACTGGAAATGACCAACTTCCCACTTGGTTATGAATATGAATGCAGCATTAGGCAGAACGCAAAGTTAGCAAGTGTATCTCAGTCATGGCCTTAGTGGACTCCAGCTATAGGGCCACTCCTGAGGTAGAAGGATGGTCTGGGTGGCTGAGGAGAAGATATTCACTTTCGAGTTCTCATTTTTAGCACACAAATCTGAGGGACCAACATCACTATACTGAGAGTGTTTCCATTTTTAAAATGACATATTTGGGTATTTTTGGAGCATTTGTTCATGTTTTTTCAGAGCCCCCGTACTGCACGATGAGGATGAGGAAGTGAATTGCCGGTTGGGGTAAGTGTCTCAAAAATAAGTGAAATCACCAAAAAAGTGGTCTTCTTGGGTCCAAAAAGTTGGACCTGGACCCGATCATCAACAAAAAAAAGGAAGACGTTGACCGGAGAAAGTCAGACCTGAACCCGAATAGACCCGACGACAACCAGACCTAGACTCGACCTGTACCTGTATCTAACAGGTTCCTGGTCTAGACCAGAACCGATTGGAACCGAGTGACCCAAAAATCAGCCAAGTTGCTCTTTTTGTTAATAAATATGTATTTATATGTTAAGAAATATGTCAATAAATTCACCATATTAGCATAAAATAAATATGCTGTAGGCTATACAAAGCTGTGGTCAGGTCCATTCGGGTCCACTCGGGTCTATCAGCTATAGTTACATAGACCCAAGACCCAATGACAAACCAACAGGACCCGACCCAGACCCGAGGGAAAAGATAGAATTTTGGATACAGACGCACTCGGTTCCCGGGCCAGGTCTCGGGGATTCAGGTTCAGTCAGAATAGTGAAGAGCCCCTGTACTGCACGATGAGGATGAGGAAGTGAAGACTAGAGAGTCTGGACCCTTCTATAACATTCCATTTAAATCAAAAATGTTGATTTGGTTGTAAAAAAGCTCAATTCTCCTTTAATGAAATGGCCTATTATGGCATGATTATTATTCTGTGCACACAATAGCCCTCGTTCTGCACATTCAGCTTTATCTGTATGATCATCTAAGACATCCAGCTTACATGGAGTCACCTCAGGACACTTCTTATCAGCTCCAACACACACACAGCCTGCTAGTCAAGCCCACTTCTTCCAACAATAGCTTGTCATCGCTCTTCACTGTCCCATTTCCCAATGTGCGCCTGCAGCTTCTGTGTCTCCTCATGGTAGTGGACAGCTGGAGATAGGGAGGGAGAATGGCGTCTGTATTTACCATACACACCTCTGGGCACAATGGTTGCACCATGTCCTGCTATTAGATACCACTTTTCAGTTGCTGTGTGGATCTCCATTTTGTTCACTACAATACATTCTGTTAGTGAGTTTAGCTGCACCACAATACTGACCAATATGTAGGCCACTGGACAATGAAAGTCCATTTCTATAGGATACTGCAGGCTATTGTGTTTTCACTGAAGAACGTTTTTCCCACCTCATCCATCCATGGATGAACCTATCTATTCAGGATCTTCATGAATTACTCGTGTTGACTCGAGCAATCCATAAGTCCTCATAGAAAATGAATGAACACACAAAACCCTACTATGTTTACCTCAATTGGCACCTTGGTACCCGGGTTGTCGCATCCGCTCTTGTGCAGATAGAGAACTGCATGGCAACGGAAGGACGCTTGGAGATAGACTGAGGGGAGGGTACTATGGTCCCACGTGTCCTCATCACCGAAGACCCAACGCAATTCTGTTCATTTTCTATCTACCATTTCCACATACCGCAGATTCGCATACACTCATGCATACATACAGCTTACACACGCACAATCATGTAGGATGTATGCATACGTGCACTCAAATCTCCCCATTTGACCTATTCTACATAATCTAGGCTAATTTGCCAATTCCAATATTGATCGGCTCTGGCATAGGATATTAGGCCTGTTTCTTTTTTCATTTGGTGATAGGCTATTTAATTCAATTGCCTGATATCGGTGAGACTGTATGCTACGAGTTGAATGGGGAGATGAGAGGACGAGCGTCAGCTGTCAACCAGATTCATTCGGTGTTTTTTCTCTCTCGCCATAATCGTTTGAGCGTCGGTTTTCTTTTTATCTGCGCCTGTTACATTGTAACGCACTCGATGTTAATTCGGGGGAATATGTGAACATCATGCTGGCGGTGTGGTGCTTGGTCTTTGCTGCAGTGGGCGAGAGGCTTGCCGTGTCAGGTAAGAGGGATGACGGGAGAGGGAGGAAGCACCCTTTTCATTTCCAAGTTTACCCCTGCCCAATGTAGGCTTTCCCCAATTTTTGCATCTGCAATCACTTCTTCCTCTGTAGACTACTCTACAATAGTGTGTGTGGGGGTAGCGCGCAGCTGGAGATAGTTGCCCCTGTGCCAAGAACGTAGTGTTTTTAATAAGATCCCTCTCCTTCAGTTCTACGGATGCGGTAGATTTGCTGCATCAACACATTTTCACCGCAGCGCTGTCGCCTTTTATATCAAGGGCTTGCACGTACTGTAGAACCAGCGCCTGACGCGGTGCTATATCAGCCTATTTATGTCAAATATAATTTTTTTAAACAATAAGTATCGTTTTTCTGTGTGATAAACCGTGTGTGGTTTAAAGTTGGCAGTTATCAGGTCTCCTGCATTACAGGCGACGGCAGGTCGACTTTGCTGCGGGATGCGAGTTTGTGGGATTGGTTCTCGCCAGAGGAGCGGGGAGACAGCAGCGACATTGCGGTCGAAGTCGCCTATCCAAAGCGGCTGGTGCAGCAGATGGAGTCGGAGGAAGAAATGTCCCACGGCTATTTGGATACTCGCATGAAGAATACCACGGGAGGTACCCCCGTAAGTATAGACCACTGTCTACAATGGAGAAGTGGGTGTGGCAACCCGTTCTTATTGGGGTGTTATTTATTCGTTTTCGTTCTCTCTCTTGCATTAAATTCCCAGTTCATTGTTGACACTGTCATGGTTTCTCCCCACCCAAATTACTTGTGCGAACCCTGTCTTGCCTGTTTTGGCCTGTCTCTTGTTTTCAAGTGTATCATAAGATCCATCCCAAACTGCACACGTCTATCATCAGTCCCATAATGCCCTAACTTCCACTCTGTGACTGGCAGGTGTGCTGTTCTTACTCTGAACCTCCAGGTGTCTTCAGCTTGCTTGTATATACACTGAACAAAAATGTAAGCGCAACATGTGTGTTGGTCCCATGTTTCATGAGCTGAAATAAAAGAACCCAGAAATTTTCCATATGCACAAATAGTTTATTTCTCTCAAAATTTGTGCACACATTTGTTTTACATCCCTGTTAGTGAGCATTTCTCCTTTGCCAAGATAATCTATCCACTTAACAGGTGTGGCATATCAAGAAGCTGATTAAACAGCATGATCATTACACCTTGTGCTGGGTACAAGAAAGGACACTCTAAAATGTGCAGTTTTGTCACACAACACAATGCCACAGATGTCTTAAGTTTAGAGGGAGCGTGCAATTCACATGCTGACTACAGGAATGTCCACCAGAGCTGTTGCCAGAGAATTTAATGTTAATTTCTCTACCATAAGCCGCCTCCAATGTCATTTTTAGAGAATTTGGTTGTACGTTCAACTGGCTTCACAAACGCAGTATTTGCGTTGTGTGGGTGAGTGGTTTGCTATTATCAACGTTATGAACAGAGTGCACCATGGTGGTGGTGGGGTGATGGTATGGGCAGGTATAAGTAACGTACAGGCAACGAACACAATTGTGTTTTATCGATGGCAATTGGAATACACAGAGATACCGCGATGAGATCCTGATGCCCATTGTCGTGACATTCATCTGCTTCTGGAAGCTGAAAATGTTCCAGTTCTTTCATGGCCAACATACTCACCAGACATGTCACCCATTGAGCATGTTTGGGATGCTCTGGAGTCTGGATCAACATGTACAACAGCGTGTTCCAGTTCCCACCAATATCCAGCAACTTCACACAGGCATTGAAGAGGAGTGGGACTACATTCCACAGGCCACAGTCAATAGTCTGATCAACTCTATGCGAAGGAGATGTTTTGCATTGCATGAGGCAAATGGTGGTCACACCAGGTACTGGCTGGTTTTCTGATCCACGCCTCTACCTTTTTTAAAATATATATCTGTGGCCAACAGATGCATATCTGTATTCCCAGTCATGTGAAAGCCATAGATTAGGGCCTAACGAATTTATTTCAATTGACTGATTTCCTTATATGAACTGTAACTCAGTAAATCAAAATCAAAAGTAACAGTCAGTATCCGGTGTGGCCACCAAGGCACCTGCAAGTTCCCGGACATTTCTGGGGGGAATGACCCTTGCCGTCACCCTCCGATCCAACAGGTCCCAGACTTACTCAATGGGATTGAGATCTGGGCTCTTCACTGGCCATAGCAGAACACTGACATTCCTGTCTTGCAAGAAATCATGCACAGAACGAGCAGTATGGCTGGTGGCATTGTCATGCTGGAGGGTCATGTCAGGATGAGCCTGCAGGAAGGGTACCAAATAAGGGAGGATGATGTCTTCCCTGTAACGCACAGCATTGAGATTGCCTGCAATGACAGCAAGCTCAGTCCGTTGATGCTGTGACACACTGCCCCAGACCATGACGGACCCTCTACCTCCAAATCGATCCTGCTCCAGAGTACAGGCCTCGGTGTAAGTCTCATTCCTTCGACAATAAACGCGAATCTGACCATCACCCCTGGTGAGACAAAACCGCGACTCATCAGAGAAGAGCACTTTTTGCCAGTCCTGTCTGGTACAGCGACGGTGGTTTGTGCCCATAGGCAACGTTGTTGCCAGTGATGTCTGGTGAGGACCTGCCTTACAACAGGCCTACAAGCCTTCAGTCCAGCCTCTCTCAGCCTATTTCGGACAGTCTGAGCACTGATGGAGGGATTGTGCGTTCCTGGTGTAACTTGGGCAGTTGTTGTTGCCATCCTTACCTATCCTGTGCAGGTGTTGTTATACGTGGTCTGCCGCTGCGAGGACGATCAACCTTCTGTCCTGTCTCCCTGTATCGCTGACTTAGGCGTCTCACAGTACAGACATTGCAATTTATTGTCCTGGCCACATCTGCAGTCCTCATGCCTCCTTGCAGCATGCCTAAGGCACGTTCACACAGATGAGCAGGGACCCTGGGCATCTTTCTTTTGGTGTTTTTCAGAGTCAGTAGAAAGGCCTCTTTGTGTCCTAAGTTTTCATAACTGTGACCTTAATTGCCTACCGTCTGTAAGCTGTTAGTGTCTTAATGACCGTTCCACAGGTGCATGTTCATTAATTGTTTATGGTTCATTGATCAAGCTTGGTAAACAGTGTTTAAACCCTTTGCAATGAAGATCTGTGAAGTTATTTGGATTTTTACGAATTATCCTGAAAAAGGGACTTTTATTTTTTCACTGAGTTTATGTCCCCCTCAATGATTCAACAGGCCTGTGTGAGAAGTGCTACTTGGGATAAAATCTCCACTGGTACAAAATCCCCCTATTTTTCCCCCCTTTTATCTCTACCTCACCCTCCAACCCCTTTCTTAAAAAAAAAATCATACACCCGCTTTCTCTGAAGAGGAAGTTGTAAGTGGTATTGAGGGTATGGTTCTATGTAGGTCTATGTCTATCAGTGGGACACCAGAGATCAATGAGTTAACAAGATAACTCACCTAAATATTCGGAAATAACTTCATTTGGTTTAAGGATAAGCTTGAAATGAGTATAGTCGAAGTGATTCAACAACCAAAAACACATTTCTAAGCTCTTAAAGAATCAGAAAATCAATAGCTATTTCTGGTTGTTTATCAATGTTACCTGGCTAACTTATTGATCCTGCTTTGTAATATACCCTCCTGGTGGGTTGAGTGTTGAGTTGAGTTGGTTGAGAGAATCATTACACTCATCTGGAGATAAATCTGGCTCTGATTACGTTGTTTGGTTTAACCTACCGTGTGATGTGATTGAAATATTTAAAGAGGCTCATGGGTATTTGGATGGAGATCGTGTAAAAGCCCAGTGCTGTTGTTTTTGGAGATGTTTTTGAGAAGTGGTTTAATTGGTAAAGGGTGATATTTTTACTTAATTAGGAGGGTTCTGTTGGTTACATGTAATCATTTTTTTTGCCTTAGTTCTCTTTTTCTTCTTTTTTTTTTATAGAGGATTCTAAATAAGTTTAGATGGAATATTCCTAGACTCATGAATTGATCAACTATTCCATAGGTAAACTTTGATTCCAAGTTGTACAGCCTACTGTTTCCTCAGATGTCTTTTTTTTTAATCAATGGACTGGAAGTGAAGATACATCTGTTTCTACAGCATGTGCACGTTTCAAATGTATTTACAATCACTGGTTGTTACTGAGTAATGAACCTGCTATCACAAGGTTCCCGGAGGACTGACTTTGGCAGAACAGTATCAAGATGCCTTGATGTTACAGACAGGGGTGTTGTTGGTTGCCACCTAAATATCCCGAGGGATGTTATGATTCAGCGCTGGTAAATACTGATCGATTCAAACAAATCTACTGATCTATTGATTGACCAAAATAAACCGTCTTGATTTTTTCACACATAAAAACGTTACAGAACTCCTTGGATTGATATCCATGACACCACATTTGAATCCTTCCTTTAGCCAAGCAGAACTGCCCTCGCCCTGCTCCAGGTGAAGTTGAGTGGTGTGGAATCATTGGAGGGAATGATTTCCGAATGGGAGTCTTGTTTCAGTGAAAGTCCAACGATTCACTGCAGCCTGTATCCTGCAGACAGAATTACAGTGGGCTGGGATTGAATGCTGGCACTGTTTGTGCTTTTGGCGACACTGTGTTTTGACTGCTATAAATCTCTGGCAGACAGTAAAGCTCCTCATTGCCTTCTCGTTACCTCTCCATTTTTTTGGGCAGCCGACAGTAGGAACACATTGGCTTCACACCAGCTTAATGTAGATGGAAATGTAAAGCTTTCTCCTTTCCCGTAAACCCTCCTCCCGTCCATCTCTACCTCTGAATACAAATGCACTTCCTGGATGGCTTCAGTACTGCCTGTTGGAATGGATTCAGTCCAGCCAAATCAATGGACACTTTATCAATCCGACTATGTTAGCTGCTAAAGTGCTTTTGAAACATATGCAGTATTGCGCTGGCAGAAATGCATTTGTACAGTACATATGTTGGTTTGTGATACTTCTTACAGAATGAAAGCTTTCATTGTGACTCACCAAATGGGCGAACCGCTATTAGAGTGGTTTACTTTTAAGTGGTTCTTCCTGTAATGTCTCTCTCTCTCTCTCTCTCTTTCGATCCTCATCTCACCTTCTCCCTATTTAAGCCAGTCCATTTGGCCCAGAGTTGTTTCCAGGTGGAAACCTTCGGACACACCTTCACCCTGGACCTGGAGTTAAACCAGTGAGTACATTTGATTTGTCAACTTGATTGACGTAATCGCCACACCCCATTTCCATCAGTCCGTATTTTCTTAATCGCCACAATCATCAACGTCGGCATTTCCATAACCGCTACCGTTAGAAAATACACTTTTCTCCTTCCATGTATGACACATGATCAAATGCTTAGTGGAGCGTCAGGGACACAGAGACCCCGAGAGCTCCTTCAATACAGCTACCCACCCTAGAGAGAGAGAGAAGAGAGAGAGACGGGAGACAGAAAGAGAGAAAGAGGGGGATGGGGGGACAGAGAGAGAGAGAGAGAGGAGACAGGAGACAGAAAGAGGGGGATGGGGGGACAGAGAGATGAGACAGAAGACAGAAAGAGGGGGATGGGGAGGCAGAGAGAGAGAGAGAGAGAGGAGACAGAAAGAGAGAAAGAGGGGGGTGGGGAGGCAGAGAGAGAGAGAGAGAGAGGAGACAGGAGACAGAAAGAGAGAAAGAGGGGGATGGGGGGACAGAGAGAGAAAAAGGAGACAGAAAGAGAGAAAGAGGGGGATGGGGGGCAGAGAGAGAGAGGAGACAGAAAGAGAGAAATAGGGGGATGGGGACAGAGAGAGAGAGAAGACAGAAATAGAGAAAGAGGGGGATGGGGGGACAGAGAGAGAGAGGAGACAGGAGACAGAAAGAGAGAAAGAGGGGGATGGGGGGGCAGAGAGAGAGAGGAGACAGAAAGAGAGAAATAGGGGGATGGGGACAGAGAGAGAGAGAGGAGACAGGAGACAGAAATAGAGAAAGAGGGGGATGGGGGGACAGAGAGAGAGAGAGGAGACAGGAGACAGAAAGAGAGAAAGAGGGGGATGGGGGGGCAGAGAGAGAGAGGAGACAGGAGACAGAAAGAGAGAAAGAGGGGGATGGGGGGACAGAGAGAGAGAGGAGACAGGAGACAGAAAGAGAGAAAGAGGGGGATGGGGGGCAGAGAGAGAGAGGAGACAGGAGACAGAAAGAGAGAAAGAGGGGGATGGGGGGACAGAGAGAGAGAGGAGACAGGAGATAGAAAGAGAGAAAGAGGGGGATGGGGGGACAGAGAGAGAGAGAGGAGACAGGAGACAGAAAGAGAGAAAGAGGGGGATGGGGGGGGGCAGAGAGAGAGAGGAGACAGGAGACAGAAAGAGAGAAAGAGGGGGATGGGGGGGCAGAGAGAGAGAGGAGACAGGAGACAGAAAGAGAGAAAGAGGGGGATGGGGGGCAGAGAGAGAGAGGAGACAGGAGACAGAAAGAGAGAAAGAGGGGGATGGGGGGACAGAGAGAGAGAGGAGACAGGAGACAGAAAGAGAGAAAGAGGGGGATGGGGGGCAGAGAGAGAGAGGAGACAGGAGACAGAAAGAGAGAAAGAGGGGGATGGGGGGACAGAGAGAGAGAGAGGAGACAGGAGACAGAAAGAGAGAAAGAGGGGGATGGGGGACAGAGAGAGAGAGAGAGGAGACAGGAGACAGAAAGAGAGAAAGAGGGGGATGGGGGGGCAGAGAGAGAGAGGAGACAGGAGACAGGAGACAAAAAGAGAGAAAGAGGGGGATGGGGGGACAGAGAGAGAGAGAGGAGACAGGAGACAGAAAGAGAGAAAGAGGGGGATGGGGGGACAGACAGAGAGAGAGGAGACAGGAGACAGAAAGAGAGAAAGAGGGGGATGGGGGGACAGAGAGAGAGAGGAGACAGGAGACAGAAAGAGAGAAAGAGGGGGATGGGGGGGCAGAGAGAGAGAGGAGACAGGAGACAGGAGACAGAAAGAGAGAAAGAGGGGGATGGGGGGACAGAGAGAGAGAGAGGAGACAGGAGACAGAAAGAGAGAAAGAGGGGGATGGGGGACAGACAGAGAGAGAGGAGACAGGAGACAGAAAGAGAGAAAGAGGGGGATGGGGGGACAGAGAGAGAGAGGAGACAGAAAGAGAGAAAGAGGGGGATGAGGGGGACAGAGAGAGAGAGAGGAGACAGAAAGAGAGAAAGAGGGGGATGAGGGGGACAGAGAGAGAGAGAGGAGACAGAAAGAGAGAAAGGGGGGGATGAGGGGGACAGAGAGAGAGAGAGGAGACAGAAAGAGAGAAAGAGGGGGATGAGGGGGACAGAGAGAGAGAGAGGAGACAGAAAGAGAGAAAGAGGGGGATGAGGGGGACAGAGAGAGAGAGAGGAGACAGAAAGAGAGAAAGGGGGGATGAGGGAGACAGAGAGAGAGAGAGGAGACAGAAAGAGAGAAAGAGGGGGATGAGGGGGACAGAGAGAGAGAGGGGAGACAGAAAGAGAGAAAGAGGGGGATGAGGGGGACAGAGAGAGAGAGAGAGGAGACAGAAAGAGAGAAAGGGGGGATGAGGGGGACAGAGAGAGAGAGAGTGGCCCGGATTGTCATGACTTTATTATTAATGTGCTTAATGTACTGTAACTCCCCTACAGCACAGTAAAGGAGTCAACACAGCAGCCAGACCACCGCTACTCTGTTACGGCTACTGCCTAGCTACGATAACGTCATAAATCACATCCATATGCTGTACGCTACAGCCATGCATTACACAACGCCCTCATGCATGAACTCTGAAAGGAATTACATTTAAGAGCGGACCATATTCGAACAGACTGTGTATCTATTCCCAAGCAGAATAGATATGCAGAGAACGAGGATAAATCCTAAACATGACGGATGCGCCTCGTTGTCTTAGACGTAGCGTAGAGCTCGGCTTGCGGTATAGTTTGTGAGAGAGGTGTCTGTTCATAATAACAGAGGTGTCTCTGTGTTTTCTCTCTGCAGCAACCTCCTGTCCTCAGACTACGTGGAGCGGCACTTCCACCAAGACGGCAAACCCTCGCAGTCTATGGTAGTGTGTGTGTGTGTGTGTGTGTGTGTGTGTGTTTTTGAGTGTGTGTATGTTATAATTAGGGCCCTGTGTTTTGCACAATCATTTGATATGCCTGGATTTAAACCGTTGTTAAAAGATTTTTCAACAAACTGTACCATTTTCTTTTTATGTCAAATCCATCCTCAGACAACTGCTTTCATTTTTGGTATAAATCATTTTTGGAAAAGGCTTAAAATACAGGATAAATTCTTGCTATGTCACATGATTGCGCAAAACACATGGCCCTAGTTATAATAGAAGTTCTAATCATGCCTCTGAAAAAGCTACTACTGTTTTCTGCATACTGTAGACGTACTGTAGACGTACTGTAGACATACTGTAGACGTACTGTAGACATACGGTTGACATACTGTAGACGTACTGTAGACATACGGTTGACATACTGTAGACATACGGTTGACATACTGTAGACGTACTGTAGACATACGGTTGACATACTGTAGACATACTGTAGACATACGGTAGACGTACTGTAGACATACGGTTGACATACTGTAGACGTACTGTAGACGTACTGTAGACATACGGTTGACATACTGTAGACGTACTGTAGACGTACTCTAGACATACGGTTGACATACTGTAGACGTACTGTAGACATACGGTTGACATACTGTAGACGTACTGTAGACATACGGTTGACATACTGTAGACGTACTGTAGACATACGGTTGACATACTGTAGACGTACTGTAGACATACGGTTGACATACTGTAGACATACTGTAGACATACGGTTGACATACTGTAGACGTACTCTAGACATACGGTTGACATACTGTAGACGTACTGTAGACATACGGTTGACATACTGTAGACGTACTGTAGACATACGGTTGACATACTGTAGACATACTGTAGACATACTGTTGACATACTGTAGACGTACTGTAGACAAACTGTATACGTACTGTAGACGTACTCTAGACATACAGTTGACATACTGTAGACATACTGTAGACATACGGTTGACATACTGTAGACGTACTGTAGACATAAGGTTGACATACTGTAGACGTACTGTAGACGTACTGTAGACGTACTGTAGACATACGGTTGACATACGGTTGACATACGGTTGACATACTGTAGACATACGGTTGACATACTGTAGACATACTGTAGACATATTGTAGACATACTGTAGACGTACTGTAGACATACGGTTGACATACTGTAGACATACTGTAGACATACGGTTGACGTACTGTAGACATACTGTAGACATACGGTTGACATACTGTAGACGTACTGTAGACATACGGTTGACGTACTGTAGACATACGGTTGACATACTGTAGACATATTGTAGACATACTGTAGACGTACTGTAGACATACGGTTGACATACTGTAGACATACTGTAGACATATTGTAGACATATGGTTGACATACTGTAGACGTACTGTAGACATACGGTTGATATATACTGTAGACATACTGTAGACGTACTGTTGACGTACTGTAGACATACTGTTGACATACTGTAGACGTACTGCAGACGCACTGTAGACATACTGTTGACGTACTGTAGACGTACTGTTGACATACTGTAGACATACGGTTGACATACTGTAGACATACGGTTGACATACTGTAGACGTACTGTTGACATACTGTAGACATACGGTTGACATACTGTAGACATACGGTTGACATACTGTAGACGTACTGCAGACGCACTGTAGACATACTGTTGACGTACTGTAGACGTACTGTTGACATACTGTAGACATACGGTTGACATACTGTAGACATACTGTAGACGTACTGTATACATACGGTTGACATACTGTAGACATATTGTAGACATACGGTTGACATACTGTAGCCATACTGTAGACATACTGTTGACGTACTGTTGACATACTGTAGACGTACTGTAGACATACGGTTGACATACGGTTGACATACTGTAGACATACTGTTGACATTGTATGCTATTGTCCAGTAGGCTACAGAGATCTGTTTAGTGTCTTACTGAAATCAGATACGTCCATCCTGTTGGCGGCACTTATCAGATTGAAATGACATTAGTATTGACCACCGTCTCACCAAAATGAATGAATGCTACAGTGTGATTGAGTGGCTTGTAGACTACTACAGGAATGTCAGTGCCTCTAGAAAACCATTGAGGAAAAGTAGTGTTTTTTTCTATTTGGTTCATTGTACTACACACGTTACTAACTGCCCCTCGCCCCCCAGCCTCAGCAAGAGCCTCTGTCTCATCCTCACCCACTCTCATTCCCAACTCTCCCTCTGCCCTCACTAGCCAATCAGGATCTTGTTCCCATGGCAACAAGTCAGCTCTGCAGTGTCATTAAGTTCTTGGCAGAGAGGAGAATGAAAGGAGAGAGAGAGAGAGAGAGAGAGAGAGAGAGAGAGAGAGAGAGAGGGAGAGGGAGAGGGAGAAAGGAAGAGGAACATTTTGAGTTCAAGGCCAGTGAATACAATGGCAGGATGGGTGATGGTATCAGAGAGAGTCCTTCTGTGTGTGTGTGTGTGTGTGTGTGTTTGCAGACAGTTGGTTCCTTTAGAGAGCAGTGGTGTGGGTGGGAGGTACAGTACAGTACGCCTGCAGGGATGGAGCCACATACTCACACTCCCAGACCAGGCAGAGCGCTTGACTCTATGCCAGCTCTGGTTGCTGTGTGTCTATCTCTGCTTCTATTAGAGTGGTTTTGTATACCTGCTATCCCAATCTCATATTCAGTAGTGGCGCAATGACTACTTTAGATCAGCCATTACGGGAAAGGTTTTTTAATCTTTTGAAGGAGACTAATTGTGAAGGAGAGGCCTTCACCTGGGCTTGAGACTTATACTCAGTGGCCACCCCGTTCATGAAAATGGTTCGCTCCTACAGACAGTGAGTCGCGTGGCCGTCCTTGCAATATAAAGCAGGCAGACAGGCATCAAGTCATTCAGTTACTGTTCAATTGAAAGTTAGAATGAGCAAAATGAGAGACCTAAGCTACTTTGAGTGGTATGATCGCTGGTGCCAGGCATGCCAGTTCCAGGCGTGCCAGTTCGAGTATCTCAGAGACGTCCGACCTCCTGGGCTTTTGAAGGCACGACAGTGTCTAGGGTTTACCGAGAATGGTGCGAAAAACAAAAAACATCCAGTCAGCGTCAGTGCTGTGGGCGAAATCAGCTTGTTGATGAGAGGTCGAAGGAGAATGGCTAGCTAACAGATGGGTCACAAACAGGCAAATAACAGCTGAGTACAACAGTGGTGTGCAGAACAGACAACTGCGGAGTGGAAAAACATTTCCTGGGCCGATGAATCCCAGTTCCTGTGACGTTATGCTGATGACAGAGTCAGGATTTGGTGTAAGCAGTGTCCATGGCCACATAGTGCCTGGTGTCAACAGTACAGGCTGGTGGCGGTGGTGTAATGGTGTGGGGAATGTTTTCCTGGCACACATTAGGTCCCTTGATACCAATTGAGCAATGTTTCCATGCCCCGATGAATCCGGGCTGTTCTGGAGGGCAAAGGGTGGTCCGACCTATTACTAGATGGGTGTACCTAATAAACAGACCACTGAGTGTATAACTGTCCAAGCATGTAGCCTAATATGCTTGCCTTTGTATTGCTGTTTATTTGCCATTCAATTCAAACATTCCATAGCGTGTCCTGATTACTGGCTGCACACACCCCAACTGCTAATTGTCTTGTTAATTGTTACTGTGTTTAATTGTTACTGTGCTTTCTAACCATGTGTAATAAGTGTTTGGGTAGTTCTCCAACCAAGGGGATGTTTTTACTGCCAATAGTTTTATTTGCTCTGCAGTTTTAAAAGTCATTGTTTTAAACATTTTAAGTGTTACACTCGGCCAGCTCTTTCACACCAATGAAGGATGGGGCTCAGGTGGTTGCAGGCAAGGTAGATGTTTTACTCAGAATGAGCATTAGTGTTGTAGCTGGATGTCCTCCTCATCTGTGTTGAGGTCTCGTGTGTGTGGTCCTCCTCTTCCACACTTTGACAACCACTGCTTAATTTTGCATTTTAAATTGAACCTTTATTTAACTAGGCAAGTCACTTAAGAACAAATTTTTATTTACAATGACGGCCTACACCGGCCAGACGACGCTGGGCCAATTGTTTCGCCGCCCTATGGGACTCCCAATCACGGCCGGTTGGGATACAGGTTTATTCTTAGCCAGCCCAATGCATTCTCGCTGCATGTTGTTCCTTCCAAGCTGTTCCCACTGTGGGGCAACATAATGTTGGATGTATTTATAAACTCCCTGCACAGAAGACCCCTCCATTGTCAGAGCGGTAGCTAAAGTAGAGTGGAATAGAGCAGAGTGGAATAGAATAGAGTGGAATAGAGTAGAGTGGAATAGATTAGAGTGGAATAGAGTAGAGTGGAATAGAGTAGAGTGGAGTGGAATAGAGTGGAGTGGAATAGAGTAGAGTGGAATAGAGTAGAGTGGAATAGAGCAGAGTGGAATAGAATAGAGTGGAATAGAGTAGAGTGGAATAGATTAGAGTGGAATAGAGTAGAGTGGAATAGAGTAGAGTGGAGTGGAATAGAGTGGAGTGGAATAGAGTAGAGTGGAATAGAGTAGAGTGGAATAGAGTAGAGTGGAATAGAGTAGAGTGGAATAGATGAGATTGGAATAGATTAGAGTGGAGTGGAGTGGAATAGAGTAAAGTGGAATAGAGTGGATTGGAATAGAGTAGAGTGGAATAGAGTGGAGTGGAATAGAGTAGAGTGGAATAGAGTAGAGTGGAATAGAGTAGAGTGGAATAGAGTGGATTTCAAATAGAGTAGAGTGGAATAGAGTAGAGTGGAATAGAGTGGATTTCAAATAGAGTAGAGTGGAATAGAGTAGAGTGGAGTGGAATAGAGTAGAGTGGAATAGAGTAGAGTGGAATAGAGTAGAGTGGAATAGAGTGGATTTCAAATAGAGTAGAGTGGAATAGAGTAGAGTGGAATAGATTGGAGTGGAATAGATTGGAGTGGAATAGAGTAGAGTGGAATAGAGCAGAGTGGAATAGAGTAGAGTGGAATAGAGTATTGTGGAGTAGAGTGGAATAGAGTAGAGTGGAATAGAGTAGAGTGGAATAGAGTGGAGTGGAATAGAGTAGAGTGGAATAGAGTAGAGTGGAATAGAGTAGAGTGGAATAGAGTAGAGTGGAATAGAGTGGAGTGGAATAGAGTGGAGTGGAATAGAGTAGAGTGGAATAGAGTGGAGTGGAATAGAGTAGAGTGGAATAGAGTAGAGTGGAATAGAGTAGAGTGGAATAGATTGGAGTGGAATAGAGTAGAGTGGAATAGAGTAGAGTGGAATAGAGTAGAGTGGAATAGAGTGGAGTGGAATAGAGTGGAGTGGAATAGAGTAGAGTGGAATAGAGTAGAGTGGAATAGAGTGGAGTGGAATAGATTGGAGTGGAATAGAGTAGAGTGGAATAGAGTAGAGTGGAATAGAGTGGAGTGGAATAGATTGGAGTGGAATAGAGTAGAGTGGAATAGAGTAGAGTGGAATAGAGTAGAGTGGAATAGATTGGAGTGGAATAGAGTAGAGTGGAATAGAGTAGAGTGGAATAGAGTAGAGTGGAATAGAGTAGAGTGCAATAGAGTGGATTGGAATAGAGTAGAGTTGAGGACAAGTAGGTCGCGTATAGTACATACAGCTAGCAGTATAATGGAGGGAGGGAGGAAGAGAGGGAGGGAGAGAGAGAGAGAGAGAGCGACAGAGAGAGAATAGAAGTAGAAACTGTTTAAAGCACAACTCCTGGGGACTCCATGTTGTTTTCTTAGGGGACTGTGAAATGAGCATCACCGTCCTCCTCAGTCAGTGTGTGGAAACCTGCAATCCAATGTACCACTACACAGTCAACTTACTTGAGCATGTGACTGTATATTAACAATGGTATGATCTTTGTGTCCACAGGGAGGGGAGCACTGCTACTACCAAGGGAGGTTGAGGGGCTTACCAGAGTCCTGGGCAGCTCTCTCCACCTGTCTTGGCCTATGGTGAGATTCTCCCCATAGCTATAAACTGTCTGTCAATGGCCTTGCCTCACCACACTGACTCGGTACATTACTGGCACTATGTCTTTGATAAGCTATATGGTATCTTTGATCTTCATGTACTAATATTATTGCTATACAAAGGGAGACTTACAGATATATAATGAATGTGTTCCCTCCCTCTCTCTCTCTCTCTCTCTCTCTCTCTCTCTCTCTCTCTTTCTCTCTCTCTCTCTCTCTCGTTCTCTCAGTGGTATGTTTTCTGATGGGATGTTCTCTTATGGGATTGAGCCTCTTTTCGACGGGACCAATCAGGTGAGTGTGTGGTGGTTGGGAGACAGCGGTATAGGTAGCCCTGTGGAGTAGTGTTGATGTTATTGATTCATTCATTCATAGTAACATGGATGCAGATGAGGAATATGGAGCAACGTAGTAAAGATGGTATTGTTTTCTCCTGGTGTCTCATTGACTCCTCTCTAGACTGAGGGGGCCCACCTAGTGCGTAGGATGCCTGATGTCAGACTATCCTCAGACTGTCAAGGTACTGGCAACATCCTACATCCTCTCTCCTTTATACAATCATTCATGTTTATACCTACCAATGAGAAGACACATTGATATTGGTCGATCCATGCTCTTTGATGTCATTTCTCAGTCCTCCGTGTTGTATTGTGTCCAGACTGCACAGACGACAGTGGGGGGGATAGAGCCAGAGGTAATGGTGATGAGCAGATGAAGGATCCCCGGGTCAGTGAGGTGCTGAGGCGCTCTAAGAGACAGCTGCCGCGCAGGCCCACCGTGCAGTCAGAGACCAAATACATCGAGCTGATGGTGGTCAACGACTACGAAATGGTGAGTTGGGCCTTTTCTGAAAAGAACTGATGTGTGTGAGTCCGTGCGTGTGTGTGACGCGCACACACACTGTACCTAACGTTTGCTGTCTGTCTGCAGTTTGTGCAGCTGCGACGCTCCACTACCCAGGCCAGGAACTTTGCCAAAGCAGTGGTCAATATGGCTGATGCAGTAAGAGCTCTGTCACTTCATACTTACCTTTTGTACTGATACCCATCGTCATTTATGATGATATTGTTATGTTGAAGTTAAAGCCATATCAATAATCATAGGCTAGGTTGTAGCCTATAAGAACAATCGCACATAAACGTCATCTCAACTGTCAACATCGTTTATTTTCAGGAAATTTAACGTGTAAATATTTGTATGAACATAACAAGTTTCAACAACTGAGACATAAACTGAACAAGTTCCACAGACATGTGACTAACAGAAATGGAATAATGTGTCCCTGAACAAAGCGGGGGGTCAAAATCAAAAGTAACAGTCAGTATCTGGTGTGGCCACCAGCTGCATTAAGTACTGCAGTGCATCTCTTCCTCATGGACTGCACCAGATTTGCCAGTTCTTTCTGTAAGATGTTACTCGTCAGAGAAGAACACTTTTTGCCAGTCCTGTCTGGTCCAACAACGGTGGGTTTGTGCCCATAGGCGACGTTGTTGCCGGTGATGTCTGGTGGGGACCTGCCTTACAACAGGTCTACAAGCCCTCAGTCCAGCCTCTCTCAGCCTATTGCGGACAGTCTGAGCACTGATGGAGGGATTGTGTGTTCCTGGTGTAACTCAGGCAGTTGTTTTTGCCATCCTGTACCTGTCCCGCAGGTGTGATGTTCGGATGTACCGATCCTGTGCAGATGTTGTTACACGTGGTCTGCTACTGCGAGGACGATCAGCTGTCCTTCCTGTCTCCCTGTAGCGCTGTCTTAGGCGTCTCACAGTACGGACATCGCAATTTATTGCCCTGGCCACATCTGCAGTCCTCATGCCTCCTTGCAGCATGCCTAAGGCACATTCACGCAGATGAGCATGGACCCTGGGCATCTTTCTTTTTAGTGATTTTCAGAGTCAGTAGAAAGGCCTCTTTAGTGTCCTAAGTTTTCATAACTTTGACCTTAATTGCCTACCGTTTGTAATCTGTTAGTGTCTTAATGACCGTTCCACTGATGCATGTTCATTAATTGTTTATAGTTCATTGAACAAGCATGGGAAACAGTGTTTAAACCCTTTACAATGAAGATCTGTGAAGTTATTTGGATTTTAACGAATTATCTTTTAAAGACAGGGTCCTGAAAAAGGGACTTTTCTATTTTCGCTGAGTTTATCTTACTTATTATGTCCATGCTCCTAGATATGAATTTGTGTATACCAGCAGTGTATGTTTGGCCTGCAGATTTACAGGGAACAGCTGAACACACGCATTGTGCTGGTTGCCATGGAGACCTGGTCGTCGGCCAACATGGTTCCCGTGGTGACCGACCCGTTGACGACGCTGCAGAACTTCATGAAGTACAGGAAGGACAGTATTAAGGAGCAAAGTGACACCGTGCACCTCTTCTCGTGAGCGCCTCCCTGTCTATGTCCCCCTGAAATAAAAAATAGAGGAAGTTGATATGCTCCTGTATCTAACCTGGGGCAGTCTGTGGCTTGCGTCCCAAATGCCACACCATTCCCTCAATAGTGCACTACGTTTGACCAGAGGGCTCTGGTGAAACGGAGCGCACTATAAAAGGAATAGGGGGCCATTTTGGACGAGATCAGTATTGTTGACTGGTTGCAGCCGGTTTATATATACTACAATATGTCCTGGTCCTTTAGTCCAGGTTTGACCCCTGTTCTCCTCCATCTGCTCCAGGGGCCGTACGTTCCAGAGCAGTCGCAGTGGGGCGGCCTACACCGGAGGGGTGTGCTCTCTCACCAGAGGAGGGGGCATCAACGAGGTAAGAGAGACCTGTGTGTTTCCTACTCAGCTTCAAAGGACTGTGACTCACAACAATGGGCTCATAGTCCATGCTCATGGTTTAGGAACTGACACAACTGCTACATTTAAGAATGACTCTTCTTTGACTTCTTTGTTTCTTCAGTGAAGAATGTGAGGATCGTAACTTCAGTCAAAGAGAACGCCATTGATACAGGGTGGATGTGTGTGTTTGTGTTCCAGTATGGGAACGTGGGTCCTATGGCCATCACTCTGTGCCAGAGTCTGGGTCAGAACATTGGGATGAGGTGGAATAACATACGCAGCTCTGCGGGTAAGGATGGTCAAATCAGGGGGATGGATGATGGAGGGAGGGAGGGAGGAAGGAAGGAAGGAAGGAAGGAAGGAAGGAAGGAAGGAAGGAAGGAAGGAAAAAAAGAAAGAAAGAAGGGAAGGGAAGGGGGAGAGAGAGCAGGCGAGAGAGAGGGAGAGAGAGGGAACAGGTACAGATAGTGTAAAGACTAAGGCGAGAGGTAGGGACAGGAGACCGGAGCCTATGGATTCAGTAAAAGGAGGGAGGAAGGGATGGATGGAAAGAGTGGCACAGGCAGCGATGGATTGAGTTTATTTCAAACTTTACTTGTGAAATTATTAAATTTTCTTCTCAAGGATTTACCTCAATAAATAAATGTAAGTTCCTTCTAGTCAAGATTAATGTCATTAACCATTAAAAAAATTTGGCATGACTTTTCACTCCCTCTTTCACCCTCCTTGTTTTCCTTTCCCTCCCTCTCTCCATCTCTCTCAGGAGACTGCAGATGTCCTGATTCTTGGCTTGGTTGTATCATGGAAGACACTGGGTAAAGATTGACACTACATATACTGTACATACAGTACATCAGTCGACAGAACACATAATGTTCTCACAAGCGTTTGGCTTCGGCTTATTTAATACCAGATGGTACCATGGTGATTTGATAAGCTATTGTCAAATCCATCTACTACAATTAGCAGTTTTTTTACCACAGATAGTAACATTTCAGTCAGATTGCAAAATTGTGTGTGTGTGTGTGTGCTTGTTTTGTGTGTACAGATATTACCTGCCCAGAAAGTTTTCTCGCTGCAGTGTTGACGAGTACATCCAGTTCTTGCTCCAGGGGGGCGGGAGCTGCCTCTTCAACAAGCCCAACAAGGTGAGGCTGGTGTGGGTGAGGGATGTGGGAGGCTGGCCTAGCCTGATGGTCTAGTGGGGAGTGGCGTGTAAGCTGAAGGTCCCAGGAGTGCCGTTATATATAGCCTAATTAATTATCCCAATGTCCTCATTTCTCCATATTAGATATTTACATACAGCTCTGTGCCCATCCTTGATTATCTCTCTCTTCCTCTTCTTTACGACCTTCCCTTTTCCCTTCTTCCCCTCTTTTCTTCCTCCCATCCTACTTGTCTACTGTCTCTCCCTCTGTCTGTTCTCGCCTGCCTCTATCCCTCCGTCTCTCTGTCAGCTGTTGGACCCTCCTGAGTGTGGGAACGGCTTCGTGGAGACAGGGGAGGAGTGTGACTGTGGGTCTCAGCTGGTGAGGGTCTCTTTAAGGAACTGTAACCCATACATGATGAGGGACCAGAACCCTCCAGCATGGATGAGACTACTGCCACAGCCCTGTGGGCCCTGGTTAAAAGTAGGGCACTATAAAGGTACTAGGGTTCCGTTTGAGACAGACACTGTCACGGTGACACGAGAGGGTTAATGTTGGTACGAGGAACAGTCTCAGTGACTGTGTGTGTTTGTCTGTAGGAGTGTGCCCGTAGTGGAGGAGCGTGCTGTAAGAAGTGTACCCTGACCCACGATGCCATGTGCAGTAGTGGCCTGTGCTGCAGTGGGTGCAGGGTGAGTCCCTCTACTCCACTACCACCACCGCCTCATTTACATATTACTCATCACACTAGCTAGTCCACTCTATGGAGGAGGGTGCCTCTTCAGTATTTAACTCGTTCATTACCAAACATTTCATTACCTAACCTTTTATTAAGAAGTTTAATGATAAAAGCATCCGATCTTGAGTATTACGGGTCTCTTGGTGCTACTACGTGGCCCACCTCTCGTGACAGTAAGAGGTCATGTGTGTCTGATGTTGTTCTTGTGTGTCAGTATGAGCTGAGAGGAGCGGTGTGCAGACAGGCTGTGAATGACTGTGACATCCCAGAGAGCTGCACAGGAGACTCCAGCCAGGTACGATGCTACACGATCTCCCTGGTGCATGCTGGGAGATGGAGTCTTTGGGAGCATGAGTTGGTCTGAGGTAAACCATACTGTATGTCATTTTCTTCTGTTGCAGTGCCCACATAATGTGCACAAGCTGGATGGATACATGTGTGACAGTAGTCAGGTAAGGCACACCTTTGTTTGAATGGGGTTTTGCTCTGCAGTCAGTGTGTTGTTGAGATATGCCTGTCTGGCTGTTATCCTTTGTTTTCATCTTCCTGTCTCTCTCTCTCTCTCTCTCGCTCTCTCATCTCTCTCTCTCTCTCTCTCTCTCTCTCTCTCTCTCTCAGGGTCGTTGTTATAGTGGTCGGTGCAGGACTCTCGATGGCCAGTGTAAGGGACTGTGGGGCTACAGTAAGTACTAATGATTAATTCATTTCTTGAATGTCTTTCACACCCCTGATTTATTCACTTGACAGTAGTAATGTCTTGGTACTGTTTCTATGGCTATGCCCATGCCCATGACAGTCCTATGCCATCTTGTGGACTGATATGGAACTTCATCTGAGTTACAGACGGCGGTGATATGGATCTAATGTGTGTTGTGTTGTGTGTGTGCTGTCTCAGATTCAGCAGACCGCTTCTGCTATGAGAAGCTGAATGCAGAGGGCACAGAGAAGGGCAACTGTGGGCCGAGTCCTGAGGGCCAGGGATGGCAGCAGTGCAACAAGCCGTGAGCCTTCTATCACATGAGTGATAAGTCATTATTACACAATAGACATGACCAGAGTTATATTATTCTGATTGTTTTTCTCCCCCATCTTCTTTCCTCTCCCTCTCTGTCCCTCTCTCTCTCTCCCATTCTCTCCCCTCTCTTTTTCACTCCCCTCTCTTTCTCTCTCCCCTTCTCTCTCTTTCTTTCCCCTTCTCTATCTCTCTCTCTCACTCTCTCTGTCTTTCTCTATCTCTCTCTGTCTTTCTCTATCTCTCTCTCTCTCTCTCTCTCTCTCTCTCTCTCTCTCTCTCTCTCTCTATCTCTCTCTCTCTCTCTCCTCTTCTCTCTCTCTCTCTCTCTCTCTCTCTCTGTCTCATTCTCTCAGGGATGTGCTGTGTGGTTTCCTGTTCTGTGCCAATATGACGGTGAAGCCAAAGTTTGGGGATCTGGAGGGGGAAGTGACCAGCCATACAATATACCACCAGAACAAGTACCTGGACTGCCGGTGAGTTGTACCTTCTACCCCTTTAATGTTTTATGTTCGGGAGACTCTTATAGATTGATATTTTATCCCTCGTCGCCTCTCCCCCTCCTCTCAACTACTCCTCTTTCTCCTCCTCCTCTTTCTCATCTTTCTCCTCCTCTCCCTCCTCCTCTTTTCTCCTCTCTTTTTTTGATCATCTCCTCTCTACTCTTCCTCCTCTCCCATCTGTGTTTCTGTGTTTCCAGAGGTGGGCATGTCCTGCTGGAGGATGGGTCAGACCTGGGCTACGTGGAGGATGGTACGCCGTGCGGCCCCAACATGATGTGTCTGGAGCGCCGCTGTCTCCCCGTGGCAAGCCTTCAACCTCAGCACCTGCTCCGGCTCCACGCTGGGGACGCACCTGCTCTGACCACGGGGTGAGGAGACAGACAGGGACCACCCCACCGCACATGCTTGCATTTAAATAAAGGGATATGGGTT